>NW_027514014.1:0-106789 GCF_048772815.1 Callospermophilus lateralis
AAGGTGTTGCCAAGCTTCTAAGAAATAACGAGTTTCCGAAATACCAGTAAATATTTTTTCACCCAATCTTGATGATACTTGGTGGTAATGATAAGTACACAAATCCCACCTGGCTCACCAAATTTTGTTCTTCTAGGTTGAAGCGTTCGTTTACAGTAGCAGTTTATATTTTTAGGTGTCCCTCTGTTCTCTCCTATATAGATAGATGAATTTGGAACTCTAAATCCAACATGGTTTGTAGTAGCTCTTTGAAACTTGACAAAATAAAGGAGTTCTCAGTTATGTATGGTTTCTTTCCTCTTCAATAGCGCTAGGCACAGACTGTGGAAAAGCACATGCATTGAAAGGGGTTGCCAAGGTTCCAGGGAATAACGATTTTCCGAAATACAAGCCAATATTTTTTCACCAATCTTAATGATACTTGGTGGTAATGATCAGTTCACAAATCCCACTTGGCTCACCAAATTTTGTTCCTCTAGGTTTAAGCGTTCGTCTACAGTAGCAGTTGTTATATTTAGGTTTCCCTCTGTTCTCTCCTATATAGATAGATGAATTTGGAACTCTAAATCCAAGATGGTTTGTAGTAGCTCTTTGAAACTTGACAAAATAAAGGAGTTCTCAGTTTTGTCTCTATGGTTTGTTTCCTCTTCAAGTACCCCAAGGCACAGACTGTGGAAAAGCACTTTCATTGGGAGGGGCTTCCAAATTTCTAAGAAATAACGAGTTTCTGAAATAGCAGCAAATATTTTTTCACCGAATATTGATGATACTTGGTGGTAAAGATCAGTACACAAATCCCTCTTGGCTCACCAAATTTTGTTCCTCTAGGTTTAAGCGTTCGTCTACAGTAGCAGTTTTTATATTTAGGTTTCCCTCTGTTCTCTCCTATATAGATAGATGAATTTGGAACTCTAAATCCAATATGGTTTGTAGTAGCTCTTTGAAACTTGACAAAATAAAGAAGTTCTCAGTTTTGTCTCTATGGTTTGTTTCCATTCAAGTAGCCCTAGGCACAGACTGTGGAAAAGCACTTTCATTGAGAGGGGTTGCCACGCTTCTAAGAAATAACGAGTTTCCGAAACACCAGCAAATATTTTTTCACCCAATTTTGATGATACTTGGTGGTAATTATCACTACACAAATCCCACTTGGCTTACCAAATTTTGTTTTTCTAGGTTGAAGCGTTCGTCTACAGTAGCAGTTTATATTTTTAGGTTTCCCTCTGTTCTCTCCTATATAGATAGATGAATTTGGAACTCTAAATCCAACATAGTTTGTAGTAGCTCTTTGAAACTTGACAAAATAAAGGAGTTCTCAGTTTTGTCTCTATGATTTGTTTCCTCTTCAAGTAGCCCTCGGTACAGACTGTGGAAAAGCACTTTCATTGAGAGGGGTTGCCAGGCTTCTAAGAAACAATGAGTTTCCGAAACACCAGCAGATATTTTTTCACCCAATCTTGATGATACTTGGTGGTAATGATCAGGATACAAATCCCACTTGGCTCACCAAATTTTGTTCTTCTAGGTGGAAGCGTTCCTCTACCGTAGCAGTTTTTATATTTAGGTTTCTCTCTTTTCTCTCCTATATAGATAGATGAATTTGGAACTCTAAATCCAACATAGTTTGTAGTAGCTCTTTGAAACTTGACAAAATAAAGGAGTTCTCAGTTTTGTCTCTATGGTTTGTTTCCTCTTCAAGTAGCCCTAGGCACAGACTGTGGAAAAGCACTTTAATTGAGAGGGGTTGCCAAGCTATTAAGAAATAAAGAGTTTCCGAAATAGCAGCAAATATTTTTTCACCCTATCTTGATGATACTTATTGGTAATGATCAGTACACAAATCCCACTTGGCTCACCAAATTTTGTTCTTCTAGGTTAAAGCGTTTGTCTACAGTAGCAGTTTTTATATTTAGGTTTTTCTCTGTTCTCTCCTATATAAATAGATGAATTTGGAACTCTACATCCAACATGGTTTGTAGTAGCTCTTTGAATGTTGACAAAATAAAGTAGTTCTCAGTTTTGTCTGTATGATTTGTTTTTTCTTCAATAGCCCTAGGCACAGACTGTGGAAAAGTACTTGCATTGAAAAGGTTTGCCAAGCTTCCAAGGAATAACGAGTTTCCGAAATACCAGCAAATATTTTTTTCACCCAATCTTGATGATACTTGGTGACAATGATCGGTACACAAATGCCACTTGACTCACCAAATTTTGTTCTTCTAGGTTGAAGCGTTCGTTTACAGTAGCAGTTTATATTTTTAGGTTTCCCTCTGTTCTCTCCTATATAGATAGATGAATTTGGAACTCTAAATCCAAGATGGTTTGTAGTAGCTCTTTGAAACTTGACAAAATAAAGGAGTTCTCAGTTTTGTCTCTATGGTTTGTTTCCTCTTCAAGTAGCCCTAGGCACAAACTGTAAAAAAGGACTTCCATTGAAAGGTGTTGCCAAGCTTCTAAGAAATAACGAGTTTCCGAAATACAAGTAAATATTTTTTCACCCAATCTTGATGATACTTGGTGGTAATGATAAGTACACAAATCCCACTTGGCTCACCAAATTTTGTTCTTCTATGTTGAAGCGTTCGTTTACAGTAGCTGTTTTTATTTTTAGGTTTCACTCTGTTCCTTCCTATATAGATAGATGAATATAAAACACTAAATCCAACATGGTTTGTAGTAGCTCTTTGAAACTTGACAAAATAAAGGATTTCTCAGTTTTGTCTCTATGGTTTGTTTCCTTTTCAAGTAGTCCCAGGCACAGACTGTGAAAAGCACTTTCATTGAGAGTTGTTGCCAAGCTACTAAGAAATAACGAGTTTCCAAAATACCAGCAAATATTTTTCACAAAATCTTGATGATACAGGTGGTAATGATCAGTACACAAATTCCACTTCACTCACCAAATTTTGTTCTTCTAGGTTGAAGCGTTCGTTTACAGTAGCAGTTTTTAGTTTTAGGTTTCACTCTGCTCTCTCCCATATAGATAGATGAATTTGGAACTCTAAAATCCAACTTCGTTTGTAGTAGCTCTTTGAAACTTGACAAAATAAAGGAGTTCTCAGTTTTGTCTCTATGGTTTGTTTCCTCTTCAAGTAGCCCTAGGCACAAACTGTAAAAAGGACTTCCATTGAAAGGTGTTGCCAAGCTTCTAAGAAATAACGAGTTTCCGAAATACCAGTAAATATTTTCTCACCCAATATTGATGATACTTGGTGGTAATGATCAGTACAAAAATCCCACTTGGCTCACCAAATTTTGTTCCTCTAGGTTTAAGGGTTCGTCTACAGTAGAAGTTGTTATATTTAGGTTTCACTCTGTTCTCTCCTATATAGATAGATGAATTTGGAACTCTAAATCCAACATGGTTTGCAGTAGCTCTTTGAAACTTGACAAAATAAAGTACTTCTCAGTTTTGTCTCAACGGTTTGTTTCCTCTTCAAGTAGCCCTAGGCACGGACTGGGAAAAGCACTTTCATTGAGAGGGGTTGATAAGATTCTAAGAAATAACGAGTTTCCGAAATACCAGCAAATATTTTTTTCTCCCAATCTTGATGATACTTGGGGGTAATGATTAGTACACCAATCCCACTTGGCTCACCAAATTTTGTTGTTCCAGGTTGAAGCGTTCGTCTCACAGTAGCAGTTTTTCATTTACGTTTCACTCTGTTCTCTTCTATATAGATAGATGAATTTGGAACTCTAAATCCAAAATGGTTTGTAGTAGCTCTTTGAAACTTGACAAAATAAAGGAGTTCTCAGTTTTGTCTCTATGGTTTGTTTCCTCTTCAAGTAGCCCTAGGCACAGACTTTGGAAAAGCACTTTCATTGAGAGGGGTTGCCAAGCTTCTAAGTAATAACGAGTTTCCAAAATACCAGCAAATATTTTTTCACCCAATCTTGATGATACTTGGTGATAATGATCAGTACACAAATCCCACTTGACTCACCATATTTTGTTCTTTTAGGTTGAAGCGTTCGTTTACAGTAGCAGTTTATATTTTTAGGTGTCCCTCTGTTCTCTCCTATATAGATAGATGAATTTGGAACTCTAAATCCAACTTCGTTTGTAGTAGCTCTTTGAAACTTGACAACATAATGGAGTTCTCAGTTTTGTCTCTACGATTTGTTTCCTCTTCAACTAGCCCAAAGCAGAGACTGTGGAAAAGCACTTTCATTGAAAGGGGTTGCCAAGCTTCCAAGAAATTTCGAGTTTACGAAATACCAGCAAATATTTTTTCACCCAATCTTGATGATACTTGGTGGTAATAACAAGTACACAAATCCCACTTGGCTCACCAAATTTTCTTCTTCTAGGTTGAAGCGTTCGTTTACAGTAGCAGTTTTTATTTTTACGTTTCACTCTGATCTGTCCTATATAGATAGATGAATTTGGAACTCTAAATCCAACATGGTTTGTAGTAGCTCTTTCAAACGTGACAAAATAAAAGAGTTCTCAGTTTTGTCCCCATTGTTTGTTTCTTCTTCAAGTAGCCCTAAGCAAAGACTGTGGAAAAGCACTTTTTTTGAGAGGGGTTGCCAAGCTTCTAAGAAATAACGAGTTTCCAAAATACCAGCAAATATTTTTTCACCCAATCTTGATGATACTTGGTGGTAACGATCAGTACACAAATCCCACTTGATTCACCAAATTTTGTTCTTCTAGTTTGAAAATTTCGTCTAAGTAGCAGTTTTTATATTTAGGTTTCACTCTGTTGTCTTCTATATAAATAGAGGAATTCGGAACTCTAAATCCAACTTGGTTTGTAGTAGCTCTTTGAAACTTGACAAAATAAAGGATTTCTCAGTTTTGTCTGTATGGTTTGTTTCCTCTTCAAGTAGCCCGAGGCACAGACTGTGGAAAAGAACTTTCATTGAGAGGGTATCCCAAGCCTCTAAGAAATAACGAGTTTCCAAAATACCAGCAAATATTTTTTTCACCCAATCTTGATGATACTTGGTGGTAATGATCAGTACACAAATCCCACTTGACTCACCAAATTTCGTTCTTCTAGGTTGAAGCGTTCGTTTACAGTAGCAGTTTATATTTTACATGTCCCACTGTTCTCTCCTATATAGATAGATTAATTTGGAACTCTAAATCCAACATGGTTTGTAGTAGCTCTTTGAAACTTGACAATATAAAGGAGTTCTCAGTTTTGTCTCTATGGTTTGTTTCCTCTTCAAGTAGCCCTAGGCACAAACTGTAAAAAAGGACTTCCATTGAAAGGTGTTGCCAAGCTGCTAAGAAATAACGAGTTTCCGAAATACCAGTAAATATTTTTTCACCCAATCTTGATGATACTTGGTGGTAATGATTAGTACACAAATCCCACTTGACTCACCAAATTATGTTCTTCTATGTTGAAGCGTTAGTTTACAGTAGCAGTTTATATTATTAGGTTTCCCTCTGTTCTCTCCTATATAGATAGATGAATTTGGAACTCTAAATCCAACATGGTTTGTAGTAGCTCTTTGAAACTTGACAAAATAAAGGAGTTCTCAGTTTTGTCTCTATGGTTTGTTTCCTCTTCAAGTAGCCCTAGGCACAAACTGTAAAAAAGGACTTCCATTGAAAGGTGTTGCCAAGCTTCTAAGAAATAACGAGTTTCCGAAATACAAGTAAATATTTTTTCACCCAATCTTGATGATACTTGGTGGTAATGATAAGTACACAAATCCCACTTGGCTCACCAAATTTTGTTCTTCTATGTTGAAGCGTTCGTTTACAGTAGCTGTTTTTATTTTTAGGTTTCACTCTGTTCCTTCCTATATAGATAGATGAATATAAAACACTAAATCCAACATGGTTTGTAGTAGCTCTTTGAAACTTGACAAAATAAAGGATTTCTCAGTTTGTCTCTATGGTTTGTTTCGTTTTCAAGTAGCCCCAGGCACAGACTGTGGAAAAGCACTTTCATTGAGAGTTGTTGCCAAGCTACTAAGAAATAACGAGTTTCCAAAATACCAGCAAATATTTTTCACAAAATCTTGATGATACAGGTGGTAATGATCAGTACACAAATTCCACTTCACTCACCAAATTTTGTTCTTCTAGGTTGAAGCGTTCGTTTACAGTAGCAGTTTTTAGTTTTAGGTTTCACTCTGCTCTCTCCCATATAGATAGATGAATTTGGAACTCTAAATCCAACTTCGTTTGTAGTAGCTCTTTGAAACTTGACAAAATAAAGGAGTTCTCAGTTTTGTCTCTATGGTTTGTTTCCTCTTCAAGTAGCCCTAGGCACAAACTGTAAAAAAGGACTTCCATTGAAAGGTGTTGCCAAGCTTCTAAGAAATAACGAGTTTCCGAAATACCAGTAAATATTTTTTCACCCAATCTTGATGATACTTGGTGGTAATGATAAGTACACAAATCCCACCTGGCTCACCAAATTTTGTTCTTCTAGGTTGAAGCGTTCGTTTACAGTAGCAGTTTATATTTTTAGGTGTCCCTCTGTTCTCTCCTATATAGATAGATGAATTTGGAACTCTAAATCCAACATTGTTTGTAGTAGCTCTTTGAAACTTGACAAAATAAAGGAGTTCTCAGTTATGTATGGTTTCTTTCCTCTTCAATAGCGCTAGGCACAGACTGTGGAAAAGCACATGCATTGAAAGGGGTTGCCAAGGTTCCAGGGAATAACGATTTTCCGAAATACAAGCCAATATTTTTTCACCAATCTTAATGATACTTGGTGATAATGATCAGCTCACAAATCCCACTTGGCTCACCAAATTTTGTTCCTCTAGGTTTAAGCGTTCGTCTACAGTAGCAGTTGTTATATTTAGGTTTCCCTCTGTTCTCTCCTTATAGATAGATGAATTTGGAACTCTAAATCCAAGATGGTTTGTAGTAGCTCTTTGAAACTTGACAAAAATAAAGGAGTTCTCAGTTTTGTCTCTATGGTTTGTTTCCTCTTTCAAGTACCCCAAGGCACAGACTGTGGAAAAGAACTTTCATTGGGAGGGGCTTCCAAATTTCTAAGAAATAACGAGTTTCTGAAATAGCAGCAAATATTTTTTCACCGAATATTGATGATACTTGGTGGTAAAGATCAGTACACAAATCCCTCTTGGCTCACCAAATTTTGTTCCTCTAGGTTTAAGCGTTCGTCTACAGTAGCAGTTTTTATATTTAGGTTTCCCTCTGTTCTCTCCTATATAGATAGATGAATTTGGAACTCTAAATCCAATATGGTTTGTAGTAGCTCTTTGAAACTTGACAAAATAAAGAAGTTCTCAGTTTTGTCTATATGGTTTGTTTCCATTCAAGTAGCCCTAGGCACAGACTGTGGAAAAGCACTTTCATTGAGAGGGGTTGCCACGCTTCTAAGAAATAACGAGTTTCCGAAACACCAGCAAATATTTTTTAACCCAATTTTGATGATACTTGGTGGTAATTATCACTACACAAGTCCCACTTGGCTTACCAAATTTTGTTTTTCTAGGTTGAAGTGTTCGTCTACAGTAGCAGTTTATATTATTAGGTTTCCCTCTGTTCTCTCCTATATAGATAGATGAATTTGGAACTCTAAATCCAACATAGTTTGTAGTAGCTCTTTGAAACTTGACAAAATAAAGGAGTTCTCAGTTTTGTCTCTATGATTTGTTTCCTCTTCAAGTAGCCCTCGGTACAGACTGTGGAAAAGCACTTTCATTGAGAGGGGTTGCCAGGCTTCTAAGAAACAATGAGTTTCCGAAACACCAGCAGATATTTTTTCACCCAATCTTGATGATACTTATTGGTAATGATCAGGATACAAATCCTACTTGGCTCACCAAATTTTGTTCTTCTAGGTTAAAGCGTTTGTCTACAGTAGCAGTTTTTATATTTAGGTTTTTCTCTGTTCTATCCTATATAAATAGATGAATTTGGAACTCTACATCCAACATGGTTTGTAGTAGCTCTTTGAATGTTGACAAAATAAAGTAGTTCTCTGTTTTGTCTGTATGATTTGTTTTTTTCCTCAATAGCCCTAGGCACAGACTGTGGAAAAGTACTTGCATTGAAAAGGTTTGCCAAGCTTCCAAGGAATAACGAGTTTCCGAAATACCAGCAAATATTTTTTCACCCAATCTTGATGATACTTGGTGGTAATGATCGATACACAAATCCCACTTGACTCACCAAATTTTGTTCTTCTGGGTTGAAGCGTTCTTTTACAGTAGCAGTTTATATTTTTAGGTTTCCTTCTGTTCTCTCCTATATAGATAGATGAATGTGGAACTCTAAATCCAACATGGTTTGTAGTAGCTATTTGAAACTTGACAAACTAAAGGAATTCTCAGTTTTGTCTCTATGATTTGTTTCCTCTTCAAGTAGCCCTAAGCAGAGACTATGGAAAAGCAGTTTCATTGAAAGGGGTTGCCAAGCTTCCAAGAAATTACGAGTATCCGATATACCAGCAAATATTTTTTCACCCAATCTTGATGATACGTGGTGGTAATGTTCAGTACACAAATGCCACTTGGCTCACCAAATTGTGTTCTTCTAGGTTGAAGCGTTCGTTTACAGTAGCATTTTTATTTTTATGTTTCACTCTGTTCTCTCCTATATAGATAGATGAATTTGGAACTCTAAATCCAACATGGTTTGTAGTAGCTCTTTGAATCTTGACAAAATAAAGGAGTTCTCAGTTTTGTATCTATGTTTTCTTTCCTCTTGAAGTAGCCTTAGTTACTAACTGTGGAAAAGCACTTTCATTGAAAGGGGTTGCCAAGCTTCTAAGAAATAACGAGTTTCCGAAATACCAGCATATATTTTTTCACCCAATCTTTTGATACTTGCTGGTAATGATTGGTACACAAATCCCACTTGACTCACCAAATTTTGTTCTTCTAGGTTGAAGCGTTAGTTTACAGTAGCAGTTTATATTTTTAGGTGTTCTCTCCTACATAGATAGATGAGTTTGGAACTCTAAATCCAACATGGTTTGTATTACCTGTTTGAAACATGACAAAATAAAGGAGTACTCTGTTTTGTCCGTATGGTTTGTTTCCTCAAGTAGCCCTGGGCAGAGACATAGGAAAGGCACTTTCATTGAGAGGGGTTTCCAAGCTTCTAAGAAATAACGAGTTTCCGAAATACCAGCAAATATTTTTTCACCCAATCTTGATGATACTTGGGGGTAATGATCAGTACACCAGTTTCACTTGGCTCACCAAATTTTGTTCTTCTAGGTTGAAGCGTTCGTCTACAGTAGTAGTTTTTATATTTAGGTTTCACTCTGTTTTCTTCTATATAGACAGATGAATTTGGAACTGTAAATCCAACATGGTTTGTAGTAGCTCTTTGAAACTTGACAAAATAAAGGAGTTCTCAGTTTTGTGTCTATGATTTGATTCCTCTTCAAGTAGCCCTAAGCAGAGACTGTGGAAAAGCACTTTCATTGAAAGGGGTTGCCAAGATTCCAAGGAATTACGAGTTTCCGAAATACCAGCAAATATTTTTTCACCCAATCTTGATGATTCTTTGTGGTAATGACAATTACACAAATCACACTTGGCTCACCAAATTTTATTCTTCTATTATGAATCTTTCTTCTGCAGTAGCAGTTTTTATTTTTAGGTTTCACTCTGTTCTATCCTATATAGATAGATGAATTTGGAACTCTAAATCCAGCATGGTTTGTAGTAGCGCTTTGAAACTTGACAAAAAAAGTAGTTCTCAGTTTTGTCTCTATGATTTGTTTCCTCTTCAATTAGCCCTAAGCAGAGACTGTGGAAAAGCACTTTCATTGAAAGGAGTTGCCAAGCTTCCAAGAAATTACGAGTTTCCGAAATACCAGAAAATACTTTGTAACCCATCTTGACGATACGTGGTGGTAATGACAAGTACACAAATCCCACTTGGCTCACCAAATTTTGCTCTTCTAGGTTGAAGCGTTCGTTTACAGTAGCAGTTTTTATTTTTAGGTTTCACTCTGTTCTCTCCCATATGGATGGATGGATTTGGAACTCTAAATCCAACATGGTTTGTAGTATCTCTTTGAAACTTGACAAAATATAAAAGTGCTCAGTTTTGTCTCTATAGTTTGTTTCCTCTTCAAATAACCCTAGGCACAGACTTGGGAAAAGCACATTCATTGAGAGGGGTTGCCAAGCTTCTAAGATATAACGAGTTTCCGAAATAGCAGCAAATATTTTTTCACCCAATATTGATGATACGTGGTGGTAATGATCAGTACACAAATGCCCCTTTTATCACCGAATTGTGTTCTTCTAGGTTGTAGCGTTCGTTTACAATAGCAGTTTTTATTTTTAGGTTTCACTCTGTTCTCTCCTATATAGATAGATGAATTTGGAACACTAAATCCAACATGGTTTGTAGTAGCTCTTTGAAACTTGACAAAATAAAGGAGTCTCAGTTTTGTCTCTATAGTTTCTTTCCTATTGAAGTAGCCCTAGGTACAAATTGTGGAAAAGCACTTTCATTGAGAGTTGTTGCCAAGCTTCTAACAAACAACGAGTTTCCAAAATACTAGCAAATATTTTTTCACCCATCTTGATGATACTTGGTGGTAATGATCAGTACACAAATCCCACTTGACTCACCAAACTGTGTTCTTCTTGGTTGAAGCGTTCGTTTACCGTAGCAGTTTATATTTTTAGGTGTCCCTCTGTTCTCTCCTATATAGATAGGTGAATTTGGAACTCCAAATCAAGGTTTGTAGTAGCGCTTTGAAACTTGACAAAAAAAGTAGTTCTCGGTTTTGTGTCTATGATTTGTTTCCTCTTCAGGTAGCCCTAAGCAGAGACTGTGGAAAAGCACTTTCATTGAAAGGAGTTCCCAAGCTTCCAAGAAATTACGAGTTTCCGAAATACCAGCAAATACTTTTTCACCCAATCTTGATGATACGTGGTGATAATGACAAGTACACAAATCCCACTTGGCTCACCAAATTTTGTTCTTCTAGGTTGAAGCGTTCGTTTACAGTAGCAGTTTTTATTTTTATGTTTCACTTTGTTCTCTCCTATATAGATAGATGAATTTGGAACTATTAATCCAACATCGTTTGTAGTATCTCTTTGAAACTTGACAAAATAAAATAGTTCTCCGTTTTGTCTCTATATTTTGTTTCTTTTTCAAGTAGCCCTAGGCACAGACTGTGGAAATGCACTTTTATTGAGAGGGTTTGCCAAGCTTTAAAGAAATAATGAGTTTCGAAATACCAGCAAATATTTTTTCACCCAATATTGAGTATACTTGGTGGTAATGATCAGTACACAAATCCCACTTGACTCACCAAATTTGGTTCTTCTAGGTTGAAGCGTTCGTTTACAGTAGCAGTTTATATTTTTAGGTGTCCCTCTGTTCTCTCCTATATAGATAGATAAATTTGGAACTCTAAATCCAACATGGTTTGTAGTAGCCCCTTGAAACTTGAGAAAATAAAGGAGTTCTCAGTTTTGTCTCTATGATTTGTTTCCTCTTCAAGAAGCCCTAAGCAAAGACTGTGGAAAAGCACTTTCATTGAAAGGGGTTGCCAAGCTTCCAAGAAATTATGAGTTTCCGAAATACCAGCAAATATTGTTTCACCCAATCTTGATGATACTTGGTGGTAATGATCGATACACAAATCCCACTTGACTCACCAAATTTTGTTCTTCTGGGTTGAAGCGTTCTTTTACAGTAGCAGTTTATATTTTTAGGTTTCCTTCTGTTCTCTCCTATATAGATAGATGAATTTGGAACTCTAAATCCAACATGGTTTGTAGTAGCTATTTGAAACTTGACAAACTAAAGGAGTTCTCAGTTTTGTCTCTATGATTTGTTTCCTCTTCAAGTAGCCCTAAGCAGAGACTATGGAAAAGCAGTTTCATTGAAAGGGGTTGCCAAGCTTCCAAGAAATTACGAGTATCCGATATACCAGCAAATATTTTTTCACCCAATCTTGATGATACGTGGTGGTAATGTTCAGTACACAAATGCCACTTGGCTCACCAAATTGTGTTCTTCTAGGTTGAAGCGTTCGTTTACAGTAGCATTTTTATTTTTATGTTTTACTCTGTTCTCTCCTATATAGATAGATGAATTTGGAACTCTAAATCCAACATGGTTTGTAGTAGCTCTTTGAATCTTGACAAAATAAAGGAGTTCTCAGTTTTGTATCTATGTTTTCTTTCCTCTTGAAGTAGCCTTAGTTACTAACTGTGGAAAAGCACTTTCATTGAAAGGGGTTGCCAAGCTTCTAAGAAATAACGAGTTTCCGAAATACCAGCATATATTTTTTCACCCAATCTTTTTGATACTTGGTGGTAATGATTGGTACACAAATCCCACTTGACTCACCAAATTTTGTTCTTCTAGGTTGAAGCGTTAGTTTACAGTAGCAGTTTATATTTTTAGGTGTTCTCTCCTACATACATAGATGAGTTTGGAACTCTAAATCCAACATGGTTTGTATTACCTGTTTGAAACATGACAAAATAAAGCAGTTCTCTGTTTTGTCCATATGGTTTGTTTCCTCTTCAAGTAGCCCTGGGCAGAGACATAGGAAAGGCACTTTCATTGAGAGGGGTTTCCAAGCTTCTAAGAAATAACGAGTTTCCGAAATACCAGCAAATATTTTTTCACCCAATCTTGATGATACTTGGGGGTAATGATCAGTACACCAGTTTCACTTGGCTCACCAAATTTTGTTCTTCTAGGTTGAAGCGTTCGTCTACAGTAGTAGTTTTTATATTTAGGTTTCACTCTGTTTTCTTCTATATAGATAGATGAATTTGGAACTGTAAATCCAACATGGTTTGTAGTAGCTCTTTGAAACTTGACAAAATAAAGGAGTTCTCAGTTTTGTGTCTATGATTTTATTCCTCTTCAAGTAGCCCTAAGCAGAGACTGTGGAAAAGCACTTTCATTGAAAGGGGTTGCCAAGATTCCAAGAAATTACGAGTTTCCGAAATACCAGCAAATATTTTCTCACCCAATCTTGATGATTCTTTGTGGTAATGACAATTACACAAATCACACTTGGTCACCAAATTTTATTCTTCTATGTTGAATCTTTCGTCTGCAGTAGCAGTTTTTATTTTTAGGTTTCACTCTGATCTATCCTATATAGATAGATGAATTTGGAACTCTAAATCCAGCATGGTTTGTAGTAGCGCTTTGAAACTTGACAAAAAAAGTAGTTCTCAGTTTTGTCTCTATGATTTGTTTCCTCTTCAATTAGCCCTAAGCAGAGACTGTGGAAAAGCACTTTCATTGAAAGGAGTTGCCAAGCTTCCAAGAAATTACGAGTTTCCGAAATACCAGAAAATACTTTGTAACCCAACTTGACGATACGTGGTGGTAATGACAAGTACACAAATCCCACTTGGCTCACCAAATTTTGTTCTTCTAGGTTGAAGCGTTCGTTTACTGTAGCAGTTTTTATTTTTAGGTTTCACTCTGTTCTCTCCCATATGGATGGATGGATTTGGAACTCTAAATCCAACATGGTTTGTAGTAGCGCTTTGAAACTTGACAAAAAAAAGTAGTTATCAGTTTTGTCTCTATGATTTGTTTCCTCTTCAAGTAGCCCTAGGCACAGACTGTGGAAAAGCACTTTCATTGAGTGGGTTTTCAAAGCTTCTAAGAAATAACGAGTTTCCAAAATACCAGCAAATATTTTTTCACCCAATCTTGATGACACTTGGTGGTATTGATCATTACACAAATCTTACTTCACTCACCAAATTGTGTTCTTCTAGGTTGAAGCGTTCGTTTACAGTAGCAGTTTATATTTTAGGTGTCCCTCTGTTCTCTCCTATATAGACAGATGATTTTGGAACTCTAAATCCAGCATGGTTTGTGGTAGCGCTTTGAAACTTGACAAAAAAAGTAGTTCTCAGTTTTGTCTGTATGATTTGTTTCCTCTTCAAGTAGCCCTAAGCAGAGACTGTGGAAAAGCACTTTCATTGAAAGGAGTTGCCAAGCTTCTAAGAAATTACGAGTTTCCGAAATACCAGCAAACATTGTTTCATCCAATCTTGATGATACTTGGTGTTAATGACAAGTACACAAAACCCACTTGGCTCACCTAATTTTGTTCTTCGAGGTTGAAGCGTTCGTGTACAGTAGCAGTTTTTATTTTTAGGTTTCACTCTGTTCTCTTTTATATAGATAGATGAATTTGGAACTCTAAATCCAACATGGTTTGTAGTAGCTCTTTGAAACTTGACAAAATGAAGGAGTTTTAAGTTTTGTCTGTATGGTTTGTTTCCTCTTCAAGTAGCCCTAGGCACAGACTGTGGAAAAGCACTTTCATTGAGAGGGGTTGCCAGGCTTCTGAGAAATTACGGGTTTCTGAAATACCAGCTAATATTTTTTCACCCAATCTTGATGATACTTGGTGGTATAGACAAGTGCACAAATCCCACTTGGATCACCAAATTTTGCTCTTCTTGGTTGAAGCGTTCGTTTACAGTAGCAGTTTTTATTTTTAGGTTTCCCTCTGTTCTCTCCTATATAGATAGATGAATTTGGAACTCTAAATCCAACATGGTTTGTAGTATCTCTTTGAAACTTGACAAAATATAAAAGTGCTCAGTTTTGTCTCTATAGTTTGTTTCCTCTTCAAATAACCCTAGGCACAGACTGGGGAAAAGCACATTCATTGACAGGGGTTGCCAAGCTTCTAAGATATAACGAGTTTCCGAAATAGCAGCAAATATTTTTTCACCCAATATTGATGATACGTGGTGGTAATGATCAGTACACAAATGCCCCTTGGCTCACCGAATTGTGTTCTTCTAGGTTGTAGCGTTCCTTTACAGTAGCAGTTTTTATTTTTAGGTTTCACTCTGTTCTCTCCTATATAGATAGATGAATTTGGAACACTAAATCCAACATGGTTTGTAGTAGCTCTTTGAAACTTGACAAAATAAAGGAGTCTCAGTTTTGTCTCTATGGTTTCTTTCCTATTGAAGTAGCCCTAGGCACAAATTGTGGAAAAGCACTTTCATTGAGAGTTGTTGCCAAGCTTCTAACAAACAACGAGTTTCCAAAATACCAGCAAATATTTTTTCACCCATCTTGATGATACTTGGTGGTAATGATCAGTACACAAATCCCACTTGACTCACCAAACTGTGTTCTTCTTGGTTGAAGCGTTCGTTTACCGTAGCAGTTTATATTTTTAGGTGTCCCTCTGTTCTCTCCTATATAGATAGCTGAATTTGGAACTCCAAATCCAGCATGGTTTGTAGTAGCGCTTTGAAACGTGACAAAAAAAGTAGTTCTCCGTTTTGTGTCTATGATTTGTTTCCTCTTCAAGTAGCCCTAAGCAGAGACTGTGGAAAAGCACTTTCATTGAAAGGAGTTCCCAAGCTTCCAAGAAATTACGAGTTTCTGAAATACCAGCAAATACTTTTTCACCCAATCTTGATGATACGTGGTGATAATGACAAGTACACAAATCCCACTTGGCTCACCAAATTTTGTTCTTCTAGGTTGAAGCGTTCGTTTAGAGTAGCAGTTTTTATTTTTAGGTTTCACTTTGTTCTCTCCTATATAGATAGATGAATTTGGAACTATTAATCCAACATGGTTTGTAGTATCTCTTTGAAACTTGACAAAATAAAATAGTTCTCCGTTTTGTCTCTATATTTTGTTTCTTTTTCAAGTAGCCCTAGGCACAGACTGTGGAAATGCACTTTTATTGAGAGGGTTTGCCAAGCTTTAAAGAAATAATGAGTTTCGAAATACCAGCAAATATTTTTTCACCCAGTATTGAGTATACTTGGTGGTAATGATCAGTACACAAATCCCACTTGACTCACCAAATTTGGTTCTTCTAGGTTGAAGCGTTCGTTTACAGTAGCAGTTTATATTTTTAGGTGTCCCTCTGTTCTCTCCTATATAGATAGATAAATTTGGAACTCTAAATCCAACATGGTTTGTAGTAGCCCTTTGAAACTTGAGAAAATAAAGGAGTTCTCAGTTTTGTCTCTATGATTTGTTTCCTCTTCAAGAAGCCCTAAGCAAAGACTGTGGAAAAGCACTTTCATTGAAAGGGGTTGCCAAGCTTCCAAGAAATTATGAGTTTCCGAAATACCAGCAAATATTGTTTCACCCAATCTTGATGATACTTGGTGTTAATGACAAGTACACAAATCCCACTTGGCTCACCAAATTTTGTTCTTCTAGGTTGAAGCGTTCGTTTACAGTAGCAGTTTTTATTTTTAGGTTTTACTCTGTTCTCTCCGATATAGATAGATGAATTTGGAACTCTAAATCCAACATGGTTTGTAGTACCTCTTTGAAACTTCATAAAATAAAAGAGTTCTCAGTTTTGTCTCAATGGTTTGTTTCCTCTTCAAGTAGCCCTAGGCACAGACTGTTGAAAAGCACTTTCATTTAGAGGTGTTGCCAAACTTCTAAGTAATAAAGTGTTTGCAAAATACCAGCAAATATTTTTTCACCCAATCTTGGATGATACTTGGTGGTAATGATCAGTACACAAATCTCACTTGACTCACCAAATTTTGTTCTTCTATGTTGAAGCGTTCGTTTACAGTAGCAGTTTGTATTTTTAGGTGTCTCTGTTTTCTCCTATATAGATAGATGAATTTGGAACTCTAAATCCAACATGGTTTGTAGGAGCTCTTTGAAACTTGACAAAATAAAACAGTTCTCCGTTTTCTTTCTAGGATTTGTTTCCTCTTCAAGTGGCCCTAAGCAGAAACTGTGGAAAAGCACTTTCATTGAAAGGGGTTTCCAAGCTTCCAAGAAATTACGAGTTTCCGAAATACCAGCAAATATTTTTTCACCCAATCTTGATGATACTTTGTGGTAATGACAAGTACACAAATCCCACTTGGCTCAGAAAATTTTGTTCTTCTAGGTTGAAGCGTTCGTTTACAGTAGCAGTTTTTAATTTAGGTTTCACTCTGTTCTATCCTATATAGATAGATGAATTTGGAAATCTAAATCCAACATGATTTTTAGTAGCTCTTTGAAACTTGACAAAATAAAGGAGTTCTCAGTTTTGTCTCTATGGTTTGATTCCTCTTCAAGTAGCCCTAGGCACAGACTGTGGAAAAGCACGTCCATTGAGAGGGTATCCCAAGCTTCTAAGAAATAACGAGTTTCCGAAATACCAGCAAATATTTTTTCACCCAATCTTGATGATACTTGGTGGTAATGATCAGTATACAAATCCCACTTGGCTCACCAAATTGTGTTCTTCTATGTTGAAGTGTTCGTTTACAGTAGCAGTTTATATTTGTAGGTTTCCTTCTGTTCTCTCCTATATTGAGAGCTGAATTTGGAACTCTAAATCAAGCATGGTTTGTAGTAGCGTTTTGAAACTTGACAAAAAAAGTAGTTCTGAGTTTTTTCTCTATGATTTGTTTCCTCATCAAGTCCCCCTCAGCAGAGACTGTGGAAAAGCACTTTCATTGAAAGGAGTTGCCAAGCTTCCAAGAAATTACGAGTTTCCGAAATACCAGCAAATTCTTTTTCACCCAATCTTGATGATACATGGTGGTAATGACAAGAACAGAAATCCCACTTGGCTCACCAAATTTTGTTCTTCTAGGTTGAAGCGTTCGTTTACAGTAGCAGTTTTTATTTTTAGGTTTCACTCTGTTCTATCCTATATAGATAGATGAATTTGGAACTCTAAATCTAACATGGTTTGTAGTAGCTCTTTGAAACTTGACAAAATTATGGAGTTCTCACTTTTGTCCGTATGGTTCGTTTCCTCTTCAAGTAGCCCTAGGCACAGACTGTGGAAAAGCACTTTCATTGAGAGGGGTTGCCAAGCTTCTAAGAAATAATGAGTTTCCGAAATACCAGCAAATATTTTTTCTCCCAATCTTGATGATACTTGGGGGTAATGATTAGTACACCAATCCCACTTGGCTCACCAAATTTTGTTCTTCCAGGTTGAAGCGTTCGTCTCACAGTAGCAGTTTTTATATTTACGTTTCACTCTGTTCTCTTCTATATAGATAGATGAATTTGGAACTCTAAATCCAAAATGGTTTGTAGTAGCTCTTTGAAACTTGACAAAATAAAGGAGTTCTCAGTTTTGTCTCTATGGTTTGTTTCCTCTTCAAGTAGCCCTAGGCACAAACTGTAGAACAGCACTTTCTTGAAAGGGGTTGCCAAGCTTCTAAGAAATAACGAGTTTCCGAAATACCAGCAAATATTTTTCACCCAATCTTGATGATACTTGGAGGTAATGATCAGTACACAAATCACACTTGGCTCACCAAATTTTGTTCTTCTAGGTTGAAGCATTCGTTTACAGTAGCAGTTTTTATTTTTAGGTTTCCCTCTGTTCGCTCCTATATAGATAGATGAATTTGGAACTCTAAATCCAACATGGTTTGTAGTAGCTCTTTGAAACTTGACAAAATAAAGGAGTTCTCAGTTTTGTCTCTATGATTTGTTTCTTCTTCAAGTAGCCCTGAGCAGAAACTGGGGAAAAGCACTTTCATTGAAAGGGTTTGCCAAGCTCCAAAAAATTACGGGTAGCCGAAATACCGGCAAATATTTTTTCACCCCATCTTGATGATACTTGGTGGTAATTACAAATACACAAATCCCACTTGGCTCACCAAATTTTTCTCTTCAAGTTTGAAGCGTTCGTTTACAAGTGCAGTTTTTATTTTTAGGTTTCCCTCTCTTCTCTCCTATATAGATAGATGAATTTGGAACTCTAAATCCAACATGGTTTGTAGTAGCTCTTTGAAACTTGACAAAATAAAAATGTTCTCAGTTTTGTCTCTATGGTTTGTTTCCTCTTCAAGTAGCCCTAAGCAGAGACTGTGGAAAAGCACTTTCATTAAAAGGGGTTGCCAAGCTTCCAAGAAATTACGAGTTTGGAAATACCAGCAAATATTTTTTCACCCAATCTTGATGATACTTGGTGGTAATGATAAGTACACAAATCCCACTTGGCTCACCAAATTTTGTTATTCTAGGTTGAAGCGTTCGTTTACAGTAGCTGTTTTTATTTTTAGGTTTCACTCTGTTCTCTCCTAGGTATATAGATGAATTTAAAACACTAAATCCAACATGGTTTGTAGTAGCTCTTTGAAACGTGACAAAATAAAGGAGATCTCAGTTTTGTCTTTATGGTTTGTTTCCTCTTCAAGTACCCCTTGGCACAGACTTTGGAAAAGCACTTTCATTGACAGTTGTTTTCAACCTTCTAAGAAATAACGAGTTTCCAAAATACCAGCAAATATTTTTCCACCCAATCTTGATGATACTGGTGGTAATGATCAGTACACAAATTCCACTTGACTCACCAAATTTGGTTCTTCTACGTTGACGCGTTCGTTTACAGTAGCAGTTTATATTTTTAGGTGTCCCTCTGTTCTCTTTTATATAGATAGATGAATTCGGAACTCTAAATCCAACATGGTTTGTAGTAGCTCTTTGAAACTTGACAAAATGAAGGAGTTCTCAGTTTTGTCTCTATGGTTTGTTTCCTCTTCAAGTAGCCCTTAGCAGAGACTGTGGAAAAGCACTTTCATTGAAAGGGCTTGCCAAGCTTCCAAGAAATTACGAGTTTTGAAATACCAGCAAATATTTTTTCACCCAATCTTGATGATACTTGGTGGTAATGATAAGTACACAAATCCCACTTGGGTCACCAAATTTTGTTCTTCTAGGTTGAAGCGTTCGTTTACAGTAGCTGTTTTTATTTTTAGGTTTCCCTATGTTCTCTCCTATATAGATAGATGAATTTGTAACTCTAAAATCAACATGGTTTGTAGTAGCTCTCAGAAACTTGTCAAAATAAAGGAGTTCTCAGTTTTGTCTCTATGGTTTGTTTCCTCTTCAAGTAGACCTAGACACAGACTGTGGAAAGCACTTTCATTGAAAGGGTTTGCCAAGCTTCCAAGAAATTACGGGTTTCCGAAATACCAGCAAATATTTTTTCACCCAATCTTGATGATACTTGGTGGTAATGACAAGTACACAAATCCCACTTGGCTCACAAATTTTGCTCTTCTAGGTTGAAGCGTTCATTTACAGTAGCAGTTTTTATTTTTAGGTTTCTCTCTGTTCTCTCCTATATAGATAGCTGAATTTGGAACTCTAAATCCAACATGGTTTGTAGTAGCTCTTTGAAACTTGACAAAATAAAAAAGTTCTCAGTTTTTTCTCTATGGTTTGTTGCCTCTTCAAGTAGCCCTAGGCACAGACTGTGGAAAAGCACTTTCATTGAGAGTTGTTTTCAAGCTTCTAAGAAATAACGAGTTTCCAAAATACCAGCAAATATTTTTTCACCCAATCTTGATGATACTGGTGGTAATGATCAGTACACAAATTTAACTTGAGTCACCAAAATTGGTTCTTCTAGGTTGAAGCGTTCGTTTACAGTAGCAGTTTATAATTTCACGTGTCCCTCTGTTCTCTCCTATATAGATAGATGAATTTGGAACTATAAATCCAACATGGTTGGCAGTAGCTCTTTGAAACTTGACAAAATAAAGGAGTTCTCAGTTTTGTCTCTATGATTTGTTTCCTCCTCAAGTATCCCTAAGCAGAGACTGTGGAAAAGCACTTTCATTGAAAGGGGTTGCCAAGCTTTAAAGAAATTACAAGTTTCTGAAATACCAGCAAACAGTTTTTCACCCAATCTTGATGATACTTGGTATTAATGACAAATACACAAATCCCACTTGGCTCACCAAATTTTGTTCTTCGAGGTTGAAGCGCTCGTTTACAGTAGCAGTTTTTATTTTTAGGTTTCACTGAGTTCTCTCCTATATAGATAGATGAATTTGTAACTCTAAATCCAACATGGTTTGTACTACCTCTTTGAAACTTCAAAAAAACAAAAGGAGTTCTCAGTTTTGTCTCTATGGTTTGTTTCCTCTCCAAGTAGCCCTAGGCACGGACTGTGGAAAAGTACTTTCATTGAGAAGGTTTCCCAAGCTTCTAAGAAATAACGAGTTTCCGAAATACCAGCAAATATTTTTTCACCCAATCCTGATGATACTTGGTGGTAATGATCAGTACACAAATACCACTTGGCTCACCAAATTGGGTTCTTCTTGATTGAAGAGTTCGTTTACAGTAGCAGTTTTTATTTTTAGGTTTCACTCTGTTCTCTTTATATAGATAGATGAATTTGGAACTCTAAATCCAACATGGTTTGTAGTAGCTCTTTGAAACTTGAAAAAATAAAGGAGTTCTCAGTTTTGTCTCTATGATTTGTTTCCTCTTCAAGTAGCCCTAAGCAGAGACTGTGGAAAAGCACTTTCATTGAAAGGGTTTGCCAAGCTCCCAAGAAATTACCGGTTGCCGAAATACCAGCAAATATTTTTCACCCAATCTTGATGATACTCGGTGGTAATGACAAGTACACAAATCCCACTTGGCTCACCAAATTTTGCTCTTCTAGGTTGAGGCGTTTGTTTACAGTAGCAGTTTTTATTTTTAGGTTTCCCTCTGTTCTCTCCTATATAGATAGCTGAATTTGGAACTCTAAATCCAACATAGTTTGTAGTAGCTCTTTGAAACTTTACAAAAGAAAAAAGTTCTCAGTTTGGGTCTCTATCCTTTATTTCCTCTTCAAATAGCCCTAGGCACAGACTGGGGAAAAGCACATTCATTGAGAGGGGTTGCCAAGCTTCTAAGAAATAACGAGTTGCGAAATACCAGCAAATATTTTTTCACCCAATCTTCATGATACGCGGTGGTAAGGATCAGTACACAAATGCCACTTGGCTCACCAAATTGTGTTCTTCTAGGTTGAAGCGTTCGTTTATAGAAGCAGTTTTTATTTTTAGGT
The DNA here is from genome assembly GCF_048772815.1 of Callospermophilus lateralis. Lineage (NCBI taxonomy): Eukaryota > Metazoa > Chordata > Mammalia > Rodentia > Sciuridae > Callospermophilus > Callospermophilus lateralis. The sequence goes on from NW_027514014.1 coordinate 21,744, forward strand.
TTCACTCTGTTCTTTCCCATATAGACAGATGAATTTTAACTCTAAATCGAATATGGTTTGTAGTAGCTCTTTGACTTAACAAAATAAAGGAGTTCTCAGTTTTGTCTCTATGGTTTGTTTCCTCTCCAAGTAGCCCTAGGCACAAACTGTAGAACAGCACTTTCATTGAAAGGGTTTGCCAAGCTCCCAAAAAATTACGGTTTGCCGAAATACCGGCAAATTTTTTTCACCCAATCTTGATGATACTTGGTGGTAATTACAAATACACAAATCCCACTTGGCTCACCAAATTTTTCTCTTCAAGTTTGAAGCGTTCGTTTACAAGTGCAGTTTTTATTTTTAGGTTTCCCTCTCTTCTCTCCTATATAGATAGATGAATTTGGAACTCTAAATCCAACATGGTTTGTAGTAGCTCTTTGAAACTTGACAAAATAAAAATGTTCTCAGTGTTGTCTCTATGGTTTGTTTCCTCTTCAAGTAGCCCTAAGCAGAGACTGTGGAAAAGCACTTTCATTAAAAGGGGTTGCCAAGCTTCCAAGAAATTACGAGTTTGGAAATACCAGCAAATATTTTTCACCCAATCTTGATGATACTTGGTGGTAATGATACGTACACAAATCCCACTTGGCTCACCAAATTTTGTTCTTCTAGGTTGAAGAGTTCGTTTACAGTAGGTGTTTTTATTTTTAGGTTTCACTCTGTTCTCTCCTAGGTATATAGATGAATTTAAAACACTAAATCCAACATGGTTTGTAGTAGCTCTTTGAAACGTGAAAAAATAAATTAGATCTCAGTTTTTTCTCTATGGTTTGTTGCCTCTTCAAGTAGCCCTAGGCACAGACTGGGGAAAAGCACATTCATTGAGAGGAGTTGGGAATCTTCTAAGAAATAACGAGTTTCCGAAATACCAGCAAATATTTTTTCAACCCAATCTTGATGATCCGTGGTGGTAATGATCAGTACACAAATGCCACTTGGCTCACTAAATTGTGTTCTTCAAGTATGATGCATTCATTTACAGTGGCAGTTTTTATTTTTAGGTTTCACTCTGTTCTCTCCCATATAGATAGATGAAATTGGAACTCTAAATCCAACATGGTTTGTAGTAGCTCTTTGAAACTTGACAAAATAAAAATGTTCTCAGTGTTGTCTCTATGGTTTGTTTCCTCTTCAAGTAGCCCTAGACACAGACTGTGGAAAAGCACTTTCATTAAAAGGGTTTGCCAAGCTCCCAAAAAATTACGGGTTTCCGAAATACCAGCAAATATTTTTTCACCCAATCTAGATGATACTTGGTGGTAATTACAAATACGCAAGTCCCACTTGGCTCCCCAAATTTTGCTCTTCTAGGTTGAAGCGTTCGTTTACCAGAGCAGTTTTTATTTTTAGGTTTCCCTCTGTTCTCTCCTATATAGATAGATGAATTTGGAACTATAAATCCAACATGGTTTGTAGTAGCTCTTTGAATCTTGACAAAATAAAAATGTTCTCAGTTTTGTCTCTATGGTTTGTTTCCTCTTCAAGTAGCCCTAAGCAGAGACAGTGGAATAGCACTTTCATTGAAAGAGGTTCCCAAGCTTCCAAGAAATTACGAGTTTTGAAATACCAGCAAATATTTTTTCACCCAAAAGTGATGATACTTAGTGGTAATGATAAATACACAAATCCCACTTGGCTCACCAAATTTTGTTCTTCTAGATTGAAGCGTTCGTTTACAATAGCTGTTTTAATTTTTAGGTTTCCCTCTGTTCTTTCCTATATAGATAGATGAATTTGGAACTCTAAATCCAACATGGTTTGTAGTAGCTCTTTGAAACTTGACAAAATAAAGGAGATCTCAGTTTTGTCTCTATGGTTTGTTTCCTCTTCAAGTAGCTCTAGGCACAGACTCTGGAAAAGCACTTTGATTGAGAGTTGTTGCCAAGCTACCAAGAAATTACGAGTTTCCGAAATACCAGCAAATATTTTTTCACCCAATCTTGATTATACGTGGTGGTAATGATCGGTACACAAATCGCACTTTAATCACCAAATTTTGTTCTTCTAGGTTGAAGCGTTCGTTTACAGTAGCAGTTTTTATTTTTAGGTTTCCCTCTGTTCTCTTCTATATAGATAGATAAATTTGGAACTCTAAATCCAACATGGTTTGTACAAGCTCTTTGAAACTTGACAAAATAAAGGAGTTCTCACTTTTGACTCTATGGTTTGTTTCCTATTCAAGTAGCCCTAGACACAGACTGTGGAAAAGCACTTTCATTGAGAGAGGTTTCAAGCTTCTAAAAAATAACGAGTTTCCGAAATACCAGCAAATATTTTTTCACCCAATCTTGATGATACTTGGTGGTAATGATCAGTACACAAATGCCACTTGGCTCAAAAAATTGTGTTCTTCTAGGTTGAAGCGTTCGTTTACAGTAGCAGTTTTTATTTTTATTTTTCACTCTGTTCTCTCCAATATAGATAGATGAATTTGGAACACTAAATCCAACATGGTTTGTAGTAGCTCTTTGAAACTTGACAAAATAAAGGAGTTCTTAGTTTTGTCTCTATGGTTTCTTTCCTCTTGAAGTAGCCCTAGTTACTAACTGTGGAAAAGCACTTTCATTGAAAGGGGTTGCCACGCTTCCAAGAAATTACGAGTTTCCGAAATACCAGCAAACAGTTTTTCACCCAATCTTGATGATACTTGGTGGTAAAGATCAGTACACAAATCCCACTTGACTCACTAAATTTTGTTCTTGTAGGTTGAAGCGTTAGTTTAGAGTAGCAGTTTATATTTTTAGGTGTCCCTCTGTTCTCTCCTACATAGATAGATGAATTTGGAACTCTAAATCCAACATGGTTTGTATTACCTCTTTGAAACATGACAAAATAAAGGAGTTCTCTGTTTTGTCCGTATGGTTTTTTTCCTCTTCAAGTAGCCCTAGGCACAGACTGTGGAAAAGCACTTTCATTTAGAGGGGTTGCCAAGCTTCTAAGAAATAACGAGTTTCCAAAATACCAGAAAATACTTTTTCACCCAATCTTGATGATACTTGTGGGTAATGATCAGTACACCAATCCCACTGGCCTCACCAAATTTTGTTCTTCTAGGTTGAAGCGTTCGTCTACAGTAGCAGTATTTATATTTAGGTTTCACTCCGTTCTATTCGATATAGATGGATTAATTTGGAACTCTAAATCCAACTTGGTTTGTAGTAGCTATTTGTAACTTGACAAAATAAATGAGTTCTCAGTTTTGTCTCTATGGTTTGTTTCATCTTCAAGTAGCCCTAGGCACAGACTGTGGAAAAGCACTTTCATTTAGAGGGGTTGCCAAGCTTCTAAGAAATAACGAGTTTCCGAAATACCAGCAAATATTTTTTCACCCAATCTTGTTGATACTTGGGGGTAATGATCAGTACGCCAGTTTCACTTGGCTCACCAAATTTTGTTCTTCTAGGTTGAATCGTTCGTCTACATTAGTAGTTTTTATATTTAGGTTTCACTCTGTTTTCTTCTATATAGATAGATGAATTTGGAAATCTAAATCCAACATGGTTTGTAGTAGATCTTTGAAACTTGACAAAATAAACGAGTTCTCAGTTTTGTGTCTATGATTTGATTCCTCTTCAAGTAGCCCTAAGCAGAGACTGTGGAAAAGCACTTTCATTGAAAGGGGTTGCCAAGCTTCCAAGAAATTACGAGTTTCCGAAATACCAGCAAATATTTTTTCACCCAATCTTGATGATACTTTGTGGTAATGACAATTACACAAATCACACTTGGCTCACCAAATTTTGTTCTTCTAGTTTGAATATTTCCTCTACAGTAGCAGTTTTTATTTTTAGGTTTCACTCTGTTCTATCCTATATAGAGAGATGAATTTGGAACTATTAATCCAACATGGTTTGCAGTAGCTCTTTGAAACTTGACAAAATAAAATAGTTCTCAGTTTTGTCTCTATGGTTTGTTTCTTTTTCAAGAAGCCCTACGCACAGACTGTGGAAAAGCACTTTCATTGAGAGCGGTTGCCAAGCTTTAAAGAAATAATGAGTTTTCGAAATACAAGCAAATATTTTTTCACCCAATATTAATGATACTTGGTGGTAATGATCAGTACACAAATCCCACTTGACTCAACATATTTGGTTCATCTAGGTTGAAGCGTTCGTTTACAGTTGCAGTTTATATTTTAAGGTGTCCCTCTGTTCTCTCCTATAGAGATAGATGAATTTGGAACTCTAAATCCAACATGGTTTGTTGTAGCTCTTTGAAACTTGACAAAATAAAGGAGTTCTCAGTTTTGTCTCTATGATTTGTTTCCTCTTCAAGTAGCCCTAAGCAGAGACTGTGGAAAAGCACTTTCATTGAAAGGGGTTGCCAAGCTTCCAAGAAATTACGAGTTTCCGAAATACCAGCAAATATTGTTTCACCCAATCTTGATGATACTTGGTGTTAATGACAAGTGCACAAATCCCACTTGGCTCACCAAATTTTGTTCTTCTAGATTGAAGCGTTCGTTTACAGTAGCAGTTTTTATTTTTAGGTCTCACTCTGTTCTCTCCTATATAGATAGATGAATTTGGAACTCTAAATCCAACATGGTTTGTAGTAGCTCTTTGAAACTTGACAAAATAAAGGAGTTCTCAGTTTTGTCTCTATGGTTTGATTCCTCTTCAAGTAGCCCTAGGCACAGACTGTGGAAAAGCACTTTCATTGAGAGGGGTTGCCAAGCTTCTAACAAATAACGAGTTTCCAAAATACCAGCAAATATTTTTCACCCAATCTTGATGATACTTGGTGGTAATGATCAGTACAAAAATCCCACTTGACTCACCAAACTGTGTTCTTCTAGGTTGAAGCGTTCGTTTACACTAGCAGTTTATATTTTTAGGTGTCCCTCTGTTCTCTCCTATATAGATAGCTGAATTTGGAACTCTAAATCCAGCATGGTTTGTAGTAGCGCTTTGAAACTTGACACAAAAAAGTAGTTCTCAGTTTTGTCTCTATGATTTGTTTTCTCTTCTAGTAGCCCTAAGCAGAGACTGTGGAAAAGCACTTTCATTGAAAGGAGTTGCCTAGCGTAAAAGAAATAACGAGTTTCCGAAATACCACCAAATATTTTTTCACCCAATCTTGATGATACATGGTGGTAATGATCGGTACACAAATCCCACTTGTCTCACCAAATTTTGTTCTTCTAGATTGAAGCGTTCGTTTACAGTAGCAGTTTTTATTTTTAGGTTTGACTTTGTTCTCTCCTATATAGATAGATGAATTTGGAACTCTAAATCCAACAAGATTTGTAGTAGCTCTTTGAAACTTGACAAAAAGTAGTGCTCAGTTTTTTCTCTATGATTTGTTTCCTCTTCAAGTAGCCCAGGCAGAGACTGTGGAAAACACTTCCATTGAAATGGGTTGCCAAGCTTCCAAGAAATTACGTGTTTCTGAAATACCAGCAAATATTTTTTCACCCAATCTTGATGATACTTGGGGGTAATGACAAGTACACAAATCCCACTTGGCTCACCAAATTTTGTTCTTCTAGGTTGAAGCGTTCGTTTACATTAGCAGTTTTTATTTTTAGGTTTCACTCTGTTCTCTCCTATATAGATAGAAGAATTTGGAACTCTAAATAAAACATGTTTTGTAGTAGCTCTTGAAACTTGACAAAATAAAGGAGTTCCTGGTTTTGTCTCTAGGGATTGTTTCCTCTTCAAGTAGCCCTATGCACAGATTGTGGAAAAGCACTTTCATTGAGAGGGTTTCCCAAGCTTCTAAGAAATAACGAGTTTCCGAAACACCAGCAAATATTTTTTCACCCAATCATGATGATACTTGGTGGTAATGATCAGTACACAAATACCACTTTGCTCACCTAATTGTGTTCTTCTAGGTTGAAGTGTTCGTTTACAGTAGCAGTTTTTATTTTTAGGATTCACTCTGTTCTCTTTTATATAGATAGATGAATTCGGAACTCTAAATCCAACATGGTTTGTAGTAGCTCTTTGAAACTTGACACAAAAGGAGTTCGCAGTTTTGTCTTTATGATTTGTTTCCTCCTCAAGTATCCCTAAGCAGAGACTGTGGAAAAGCACTTTCATTGAAAGGGGTTGCCAAGCTTCCAAGAAATTACGAGTTTCCGAAATACCAGCAAACAGTTTTTCACCCAATCTTGATGATACTTGGTGTTAATGACAAGTACACAAATCCCACTTGGCTCACCAAATTTTGTTCTTCGAGGTTGAAGCGTTCGTTTAGAGTAGCAGTTTTTATTTTTAGGTTTCACTCAGTTCTCTTCTATATAGATAGATGAATTTGGAACTCTAAATCCAACATGGTTTGTAGTACCTCTTTGAAACTTCATAAAATAAAGGAGACCTCAGTTTTGTCTCTATGGTTTGTTTCCTCTTCAAGTAGCCCTAGGCACAGGCTGTGGAAAAGCAATTTTATTGAGAGGGTTTCCCAAGCTTCTAAGAAATAACGAGTTTCCGAAATACCAGCAAATTATTTTTTCACCCAATCTTGATGATACTTGGTGGTAATGACAAGGACACAAATCTCACTTGGCTCAACAAATTTTGCTCTTCTAGGTTGAAGCGTTCGTTTACAGTAGCAGTTTTTATTTTTAGGTTTCCTCTGTTCTCTCCTATATAGATAGATGAATTTGGAACTCTAAATCCAACATGGTTTGTAGTAGCTCCCTGAAACTTGACAAAATAAAGGAGTTCTCAGTTTTGTCTCTATGGTTTGTTTCCTCTTCAAGTAGCCCTAGACACAGACTGTGGAAAAGCACTTTCATTGAAAGGGTTTGCCAAGCTTCCAAGAAATTACGGGTTTCCGATATACCAGCAAATATTTTTTCACCCAATCTTGATGATACTTGGTGGTAATGACAAGTAAATAAATCCCACTTGGCTCACAAATTTTGCTCTTCTAGGTTGAAGCGTTCATTTACAGTAGCAGTTTTTATATTTAGGTTTCTCTATGTTCTCTCCTATATAGATAGATGAATTTGGAACTCTAAATTCAACATGGTTTGTAGTAGCTCTTTGAAACTTGACAAAATAAAAAAGTTCTCAGTTTTGTTTTCCATGGTTTGTTTCCTCTTCAAGTAGCCCTAGGCACAGACTGTGGAAAAGCACTTTCATTGAGAGTTGTTTTCAGCTTCTAAGAAATAACGAGTTTCCAAAATACCAGCAAATATTTTTTCACCCAATCTTGATGATACAGGTGGTAATGATCAGTACACAAATTCAACTTGACTCACCAAAATTTCCTTCTTCTAGGTTGAAGCGTTCGTTTACAGTAGCAGTTTATAATTTTAGGTGTCCCACTGTTCTCTCCTATATAGATAGATGAATTTGGAACTCTAAATCCAACATGGTTTGTAGTAGCTCTTTGAAACTTGACAAAATAAAAATGTTCTCAGTGTTGTCTCTATGGTTTGTTTCCTCTTCAAGTGGCCCTAAGCAGAGACTGTGGAATAGCACTTTCATTAAAAGGGGTTGCCAAGCTATCAAAAATTATGAGTTTTTAAATACCAGCAAATATTTTTTCACCCATCTTGATGATACTTGGTGGTAATGATACGTACACAAATTCCCACTTGGCTCACCAAATTTTGTTCTTGTAGGTTGAAGCGTTCGTTTACAGTAGCTGTTTTTATTTTTAGGTTTCACTCTGTTCTCTCCTAGATATATAGATGAATTTAAAACACTAAATCCAACATGGTTTGTGGTAGCTCTTTGAAACGTGACAAAATAAAGGAGATCTCAGTTTTTTCTCTATGGTTTGTTTCCTCTTCAAGTAGCCCTAGGCACAGACTGTGGAATAGCACTTTCATTGAGAGGGGTGTTGAGGCTTCTAAGAAATAACGAGTTTCCGAAATAGCAGCAAATATTTTTTCACCCAGTCTTGATGATACTTGGTGGTAATGACAAGGACACAAATCTCACTTGGCTCAACAAATTTTGCTCCTCTAGGTTTAAGCGTTCGTCTACAGTAGAAGTTGTTATATTTAGGTTTCACTCTGTTCTCTCCTATATAGATAGATGAATTTGGAACTCTAAATCCACCACGGTTTGTAGTAGCTCTTTGAAACTTGACAAAATAAAGGAGTTCTCAGTTTTGTCTCTATGGTTTGTTTCCTCTTCAACAGACCTAGGCACAGACTGTGGAAAAGCACTTTCATTGAGAGGGGTTGCCAAGATTCTAAGAAATAACGAGTTTCCGAAATACCAGCAAATATTTTTTCACCCAATCTTGATGATACTTGGTGGTAATGATCAGTACACAAATCCCACTTGGCTCACCAAATTTTGTTCTTCTAGGTTGAAGCGTTCGTCTACAGTAGCAGTTTGTATATTTAGGTTGTTCTCTGTTCTCTCCTATATAGATAGATGAATTTGGAACTCAAAATCCACCACGGTTTGTAGTAGCTCTTTGAAACTTGACAAAATAAATTAGTTCTCTGTTTTGTCTCTATGGTTTGTTTCCTCTTCAAGTAGCCCTAGGCACAAACTGTAAAAAAGCACTTGCATTGAAAAGGGTTGCCAAGCTTCCAAGGAATAACGAGTTTCCGAAATACCAGCAAATATTTTTTCACGTAATCTTGATGATTCTTGGTGGTAATTACAAGGACACAAATCCCACTTGGCTCACCAAATTTTGTTCTTCGTGGTTGAAGCGTTCGTTTACAGTAGCAGTTTTTATTTTTAGGTTTCCCTCTGTTCTCTCCTGTATAGATAGATGAATTTGGAACTCTAAAATCAACATGGTTTGTAGTAGCTCCCTGAAACTTGACAAAATAAAGGAGTTCTCAGTTTTGTCTCTATGGTTTGTTTCCTCTTCAAGTAGACCTAGACACAGACTGTGGAAAAGCACTTTCATTGAAAGGGTTTGCCAAGCTTCCAAGAAATTACGGGTTTCCGAAATACCAGCAAATATTTTTTCACCCAATCTTGATGATACTTGGTGGTAATGACAAGTAAATAAATCCCACTTGGCTCACAAATTTTGCTCTTCTAGGTTGAAGCGTTCATTTACAGTAGCAGTTTTTATATTTTGGTTTCTCTATGTTCTCTCCTATATAGATAGATGAATTTGGAACTCTAAATCCAACATGGTTTGTAGTAGCTCTTTGAAACTTCATAAAATAAAGGAGACCTCAGTTTTGTCTCTATGGTTTGTTTCCTCTTCAAGTAGCCCTAGGCACAGGCTGTGGAAAAGCAATTTCATTGAGAGGGTTTCCCAAGCTTCTAAGAAATAACGAGTTTCCGAAATACCAGCAAATATTTTTTCACCCAATCTTGATGATACTTGGTGGTAATGACAAGGACACAAATCTCACTTGGCTCAACAAATTTTGCTCTTCTAGGTTGAAGCGTTCGTTTACAGTAGCAGTTTTTATTTTTAGGTTTCCCTCTGTTCTCTCCTATATAGATAGATGAATTTGGAACTCTAAATCCAACATGGTTTGTAGTAGCTCCCTGAAACTTGACAAAATAAAGGAGTTCTCAGTTTTGTCTCTATGGTTTGTTTCCTCTTCAAGTAGCCCTAGACACAGACTGTGGAAAAGCACTTTCATTGAAAGGGTTTGCCAAGCTTCCAAGAAATTACGGGTTTCCGATATACCAGCAAATATTTTTTCACCCAATCTTGATGATACTTGGTGGTAATGACAAGTAAATAAATCCCACTTGGCTCACAAATTTTGCTCTTCTAGGTTGAAGCGTTCATTTACAGTAGCAGTTTTTATATTTAGGTTTCTCTATGTTCTCTCCTATATAGATAGATGAATTTGGAACTCTAAATTCAACATGGTTTGTAGTAGCTCTTTGAAACTTGACAAAATAAAAAAGTTCTCAGTTTTGTTTCCATGGTTTGTTTCCTCTTCAAGTAGCCCTAGGCACAGACTGTGGAAAAGGACTTTCATTGAGAGTTGTTTTCAAGCTTCTAAGAAATAACGAGTTTCCAAAATACCAGCAAATATTTTTTCACCCAATCTTGATGATACTTGGTGGTAATGATAAGTACACAAATCCCACTTGGCTCACGAAATTTTGTTCTTCTAGGTTGAAGTGTTCGTTTACAGTAGCTGTTTTCATTTTTAGGTTTCACTCTGTTCTCTCCTAGATATATAGATGAATTTAAAACACTAAATCCAACATGGTTTTAGTAGCTCTTTGAAACGTGACAAAATAAAGGAGATCTCAGTTTTGTCTCTACGGTTTGTTTCCTCTTCAAGTAGCCCTAGGCACAGACTGTGGAAAAGCACTTTCATTGAGAGTTGTTTTCAAGCTTCTAAGAAATAACGAGTTTCCGAAATACCAGCAAATATTTTTTCACCCAATCTTGATGATACTGGTGGTAATGATCAGTACACAAATTCAACTTGACTCACCAAAATTGGTTCTTCTAGGTTGAAGCGTTCGTTTACAGTAGCAGTTTATAATTTTATGTGTCCCTCTGTTCTCTCCTATATAGACAGATGAATTTGGAACTATAAATCCAACATGGTTTGTAGTAGCTCTTTGAAACTTGACAAAATAAAGGAGTTCTCAGTTTTGTCTCTATGATTTGTTTCCTCCTCAACTATCTCTAAGCAGAGACTGTGGAAAAGCACTTTCATTAAAAGGGGTTGCCAAGCTTCCAAGAAATTACAAGTTTCCGAAATACCAGCAAACAGTTTTTCACCCAATCTTGATGATACTTGGTATTAATGACAAGTACACAAATCCCACTTGGCTCACCAAATTTTGTTCTTCGAGGTTGAAGCATTCGTTTACAGTAGCAGTTTTTATTTTTAGGTTTCACTCAGTTCTCTCCTATTAAAGATAGATTAATTTGGAACTCTACATCCAACATGGTTTGTACTACCTCTTTGAAACTTCATAAAATAAAGGAGTTCTCAGTTTTGTCTCTATGGTTTGTTTCCTCTTCAAGTAGCCCTAGGCACGGACTGTGGAAAAGCACTTTCATTGAGAGGGTTTCCAAAGCTTCTAAGAAATAACGAGTTTCCGAAATACCAGCAAATATTTTTTCACCCAATCCTGATGATACTTGGTGTTAATGACAAGTACACAAATACCACTTGGCTCAGAAAATTGTGTTCTTCTTGGTTGAAGAGTTCGTTTACAGTAGCAGTTTTTATTTTTAGGTTTCACTCTGTTCTCTTTATATAGATAGATGAATTTGGAACTCTAATTCCAAACATGGTTTGTAGTAGCTCTTTGAAACTTGACAAAAGAAAAAAGTTCTCAGTTTTGTCTCTATGGTTTGTTTCCTCTTCAAATAGCCCTAGGCACAGACTGGGGAAAAGCACATTCATTGAGAGGGGTTGCCAAGCGTCTAAGAAATAACAAGTTTCTGAAATACCAACAAATATTTTTTTCACCCATTCTTGATGATACTTTTTGGTAAGGACAAGTACACAAATCCCACTTGGCTCACCAAATTTTGTTCTTCTAGGTTGAAGCGTTCCTTACAGTAGCAGTTTGTATTTTTAGGTTTCCTTCTGCTCTCTCCTATATAGATAGCTGAATTTGTAACTCTAAATCCAACATGGTTTGTAGTAGCTCTTTTGAAACTTTACAAAATAAAGGAGTTCTCAGTTTTGTCTCTATGATTTGTTTCCTCTTCAAGTAGCCCTAAGCAGAGACTGTGGAAAAGCACTTTCATTGAAAGGGTTTGCCAAGCTCCCAAGAAATTACGGGTTGCCGAAACACCAGCAAATATTTTTTCACCAATCTTGATGATACTCGGTGGTAATGACAAGTACACAAATCATAAATTGGCTCACCAAATTTTGCTCTTCTAGGTTGAAACGTTTGTTTACAGTAGCAGTTTTTATTTTTAGGTTTCCCTCTGTTCTCTCCTATAGAGATAGATGAATTTGGAACTCTAAATTCAACATGGTTTGTAGTAGCTCTTTCAAACTTGACAAAATAAAAAAGTTCTCAGTTTTGTCTCTATGGTTTGTTTCCTCTTCAAATAGCCCTAGGCACAGACTGGGGAAAAGCACATTCATTGAGAGGGGTTGCCAGCTTCTAAGAAATAACGAGTTTCCGAAATACCAGCAAATATTTTTTCACCCAATCTTGATGATACTCGGTGGTAATGACAAGTACACAAATCCCACTTGGCTCACCAAATTTTGCTCTTCTAGGTTGAAGCGTTTGTTTACAGTAGCAGTTTTTATTTTTAGGTTTCCCTCTGTTCTCTCCTATATAGATAGATGAATTTGGAACTCTAAATCCAACATGGTTTGTAGTAGCTCTTTGAAACTTGACAAAAGAAAAAAGTTCTCAATTTTGTCTCTATCCTTTGTTTCCTCTTCAAATAGCCCTAGGCACAGACTGGGGAAAAGCACATTCATTGAGAGGGGTTGCCAAGCTTCTAAGAAATAACGAGTTTCCGAAATACCAGCAAATATTTTTTCACCCAATCTTCATGATACGCGGTGGTAATGATCAGTACAGAAATGCCACTTGGCTCACCAAATTGTGTTCTTCTAGGTTGAAGCGTTCGTTTATAGAAGCAGTTTTTATTTTTAGGTTTCACTCTGTTCTTTCCCATATAGACAGATGAATTTGGAACTCTACATCCAATATGGTTTGTAGTAGCTCTTTGAAACTTAACAAAATAAAGGAGTTCTCAGTTTTGTCTCTATGGTTTGTTTTCTCTCCAAGTAGCCCTAGGCACAAACTGTAGAACAGCACTTTCATTGAAAGGGGTTGCCAAACTTCTAAGAAATAACGAGTTTCCGAAATACCAGCAAATATTTTTCACCCAATCTTGATGATACTTGGAGGTAATGATCAGTACACAAATCACACTTGGCTCACCAAATTTTGTTCTTCTAGGTTGAAGCATTCGTTTACAGTAGCAGTTTTTATTTTTAGGTTTCGCTCTGTTCGCTCCTATATAGATAGATGAATTTGGAACTCTAAATCCAACATGGTTTGTAGTAGCTCTTTGAAACTTGACAAAATAAAGAAGTTCTCAGTTTTGTCTCTATGATTTGTTTCTTCTTCAAGTAGCCCTGAGCAGAAACTGGGAAAACACTTTCATTGAAAGGGTTTGCCAAGCTCCAAAAAATTACGGGTAGCCGAAATACCGGCAAATATTTTTTCACCCCATCTTGATGATACTTGGTGGTAATTACAAATACACAAATCCCACTTGGCTCACCAAGTTTTTCTCTTCAAGTTTGAAGCGTTCGTTTACAAGTGCAGTTTTTATTTTTAGGTTTCCCTCTCTTCTCTCCTATATAGATAGATGAATTTGGAACTCTAAATCCAACATGGTTTGTAGTAGCTCTTTGAAACTTGACAAAATAAAAATGTTCTCAGTTTTGTCTCTATGGTTTGTTTCCTCTTCAAGTAGCCCTAAGCAGAGACTGTGGAAAAGCACTTTCATTGAAAGGGGTTGCCAAGCTTCCAAGAAATTACGAGTTTTGAAATACCAGCAAATATTTTTTCACCCAAACGTGATGATACTTGGTGGTAATGATAAATACACAAATCCCACTTGGCTCACCAAATTTTGTTCTTCTAGGTTGAAGCGTTCGTTTACAGTAGCTGTTTTTATTTTTAGGTTTCACTCTGTTCTCTCCTAGGTATATAGATGAATTTAAAACACTAAATCCAACATGGTTTGTAGTAGCTATTTGAAACGTGACAAAATAAAGGAGATCTCAGTTTTGTCTCTATGGTTTGTTTCCTCTTCAAGTACCCCTTGGCACAGACTTTGGAAAAGCACTTTCATTGAGAGTTGTTTTCAACCTTCTAAGAAATAACGAGTTTCCAAAATACCAGCAAATATTTTTCCACCCAATCTTGATGATACTGGTGGTAATGATCAGTACACAAATTCCACTTGACTCACCAAATTTGGTTCTTCTACGTTGAAGCGTTCGTTTACAGTAGCAGTTTATATTTTTAGGTGTCCCTCTGTTCTCTCCTATATAGATAGATGAATTTGGAACTCTAAATCCAACATGGTTTGTAGTAGCTCTTTGAAACTTGAGAAAATAAAGGAGTTCTCAGTTTTGTCTCTATGATTTGTTTCCTCCTCAAGTATCCCTAAGCAGAGACTGTGGAAAAGCACTTTCATTGAAAGGGGTTGCCAAGCTTCCAAGAAATTAAAAGTTTCCGAAATATCAGCAAACTCTTTTTCACCCAATCTTGATGATACTTGGTGTTAATGACAAGTACACAAATCCCACTTGGCTAACCAAATTTTGTTCTTCGAGGTTGATGCGTTCGTTTACAGTAGCAGTTTTTATTTTTAGGTTTCACTCTGTTCTCTTTATATAGATAGATGAATTTGGAACTCTAAATCCAACATTGTTTGTAGTAGCTCTTTGAAACTTGACAAAATGAAGGAGTTCTCAGTTTTGTCCTATGTTTTGTTTCCTCTTCAAGTAGCCCTAAGCACAGACTGTGCAAAAGCAATTTCATTGAGAGGGGTTGCCAGCCTTCTAAGAAATAACGAGTTTTCGAAATACCAGCAAATATTTTTTCACCCAATCTTGATGATACGTGGTGGTAATGATCAGTACACAAATCCCACTTGGCTCACCACATTTTTTTCTTCTAGGTTAAAGCGTTCGTTTACAGTAGCAGTTTTTATTTTTAGGTTTCACTCTGTTCTTTTTTATATAGATAGATGAAATTGGAACTCAAATCCAACATGGATTTTAGTAGCTCTTTGAAACTTGACAAAATGAAGAAGTTCTCAGTTTTGTCTCTATGTTTTGTTTCCTCTTCAAGTAGCACTAGGCAGAGACTGTGGAAAAGCACTTTCATTGAGAGGGGTTGCCAGGCTTCTAAGAAATAACGAGTTTCCGAAATACCAGCAATTATTTTTTCACCCAATCTTGATGATACTTGGTGATAATGACAAGTACACAAATCCCACTTGGCTCACCAAATTTTGTTGTTCTAGGTTGAAGAGTTCGTTTACAGTAGCAGTTTTTATTTTTAGGTTTCACTCTGTTCTCTTTATATAGATAGATGAATTTGGAACTCTAAATCCAACATGGTTTGTAGTAGCTCTTTGAAACTTGACAAAATGAAGGAGTTCTCAGTTTTGTCCTATGTTTTGTTTCCTCTTCAAGTAGCCCTAAGCACAGACTGTGCAAAAGCAATTTCATTGAGAGGGGTTGCCAGCCTTCTAAGAAATAACGAGTTTTCGAAATACCAGCAAATATTTTTTCACCCAATCTTGATGATACGTGGTGGTAATGATCAGTACACAAATCCCACTTGGCTCACCACATTTTTTTCTTCTAGGTTAAAGCGTTCGTTTACAGTAGCAGTTTTTATTTTTAGGTTTCACTCTGTTCTTTTTTATATAGATAGATGAATTTGCAACTCAAATCCAACATGGATTTTAGTAGCTCTTTGAAACTTGACAAAATGAAGAAGTCCTCAGTTTTGTCTCTATGTTTTGTTTCCTCTTCAAGTAGCACTAGGCAGAGACTGTGGAAAAGCACTTTCATTGAGAGGGGTTGCCAGGCTTCTAAGAAATAACGAGTTTCCGAAATACCAGCAATTATTTTTTCACCCAATCTTGATGATTCTTGGTGGTAATGACAAGTACACGAATCCCACTTGGCTCACCAAATTTTGTTGTTCTAGGTTGAAGCGTTCGTTTACAGTAGCAGTTTATATTTTTAGGTGTCCCTATGCTCTCTTCTATATAGATAGATGAATTTGGAACTCTAAATCCAACATGGTTTGTAGTAGCTCTTTGAAACTTGACAATATAAAGGAGTTCTCAGTTTTGTCTCTATGATTTGTCCTCTTCAAGTAGAACTAAGCAGAGACTGTGGAAAAGCACTTTCATTGAAAGGGTTTGCCAAGCTCCCAAAAAATTACGGGTTTCCGAAATACCGGAAAATATTTTTTCACCCAATCTTGATGATACTTAGTGGTATCTACAAGTACACAAATCCCACTTGGCTCACCAAATTTTGCTCTTCTAGGTTGAAGCGTTCGTTTACAAGAGCAGTTTTTATTTTTAGGTTTCCCTCTGTTCTCTCCTATATAGATAGATGAATTTGGAACTCTAAATCCAACATGGTTTGTAGTAGCTCTTTGAAACTTGACAAAATAAAAATGTTCTCAGTTTTGTCTCTATGGTTTGTTTCCTCTTCAAATAGCCCTAGGCACCGACTGGGGAAAAGCACATTCATTGAGAGGGTTTGCAGAGCTTCTAAGAAATAACGAGTTTTCGAAATACCAGCAAATATTTTTTCATGCCTTCTTGATGATACGTGGTAGTAATGATCAGTACACAAATCCCACTTGGCTCACCAAATTGTGTTCTTCTAGGTTGAAGCGTTCGTTTACAGTAGCAGTTTTTATTTTTAGGTTTCACTCTGTTCTCTCCTATATAGATAGATGAATTTGGAACTCTAAATCCAACATGGTTTGTAGTAGCTCTTTGAAACTTGACAAAATAAAGGAGTTCTCAGTTTTGTCTCTATGGTTTGTTTCCTCTTCAACTAGCCCTAGGCGCAAACTGTGGAAAAGCACTTTCATTGAAAGGGGTTGCCAACTTCTAAGAAATAACGAGTTTCCGAAATACCAGCAAATATTTTTTCACCCAATCTAGATGATACTGGTGGTAATGATCAGTACACAAATCCCACTTGACTCACCAAATTTGGTTCTTCTAGGTTGAAGCGTTCGTTTACAGTAGCAGTTTATATTTTTACGTGTCCCTCTGTTCTCTCCTATATAGATAGATGAATTTGGAACTCTAAATCCAACATGGTTTGTATTAGCTCTTTGAAACTTGACAAAATAAAGGAGATCTTTGTTTTGTCTCTATGGTTTGTTCCCTCTTCAAGTAGACCTAGGCACAGGCTCTGGAAAAGCACTTTCATTGAGAGGGTTTCCCAAGCTTCTAAGAAATAACGAGTTTCCGAAACATCAGCAAATATTTTTTCACCCAATCATGATGATACTTGGTGGTAATGATCAGTACACAAATACCACTTTGCTCACCTAATTGTGTTCTTCGAGGTTGAAGTGTTCGTTTACAGTAGCAGTTTTTATTTTTAGGATTCACTCTGTTCTCTTTTATATAGATAGATGAATTCGGAACTCTAAATCCAACATGGTCTGTAGTAGCTCTTTGAAACTTGAAAAAATGAAGGAGTTCTCAGTTTTGTCTCTATGTTTTGTTTCCTTTTCAAGTAGCCCTAGGCACAGATGTGCTAAAGCACTTTCATTGAGAGGGGTTGCCAGGCTTCTAAGAAATAACGAATTTCCGAAATACCAGCAAATATTTTTTCACCCAATCTTGATGATACTTGGTGGTAATGACAAGTACACAAATCCCACTTGGCTCACCAAATTTTGCTCTTCTAGTTTGAAGCGTTCGTTTACAGTAGCAGTTTTTATTTTTAGGTTTCCCTCTGTTCTCTCCTATATAGATAAATGAATTTGGAACTCTAAATCCAACATGGTTTGTAGTAGCTCTTTGAAACTTGACAAAATAAAAATGTTCTCAGTTTTGTCTCTATGGTTTGTTTCCTCTTCAAGTAGCCCTTAGCAGAGACTGTGGAAAAGCACTTTCATTGAAAGGGGTTGCCAAGCTTCCAAGAAATTATGAGTTTTGAAATACCAGCAAATATTTTTTCACCCAATCTTGATGATACTTGGTGGTAATGATAAGTACACAAATCCCACTTGGCTCACCAAATTTTGTCCTTCTAGGTTGAAGCGTTCATTTACAGTAGCTGTTTTTATTTTTAGGTTTCACTCTGTTCTCTCCTAGATATATAGATTAATTTAAACACTAAATCCAACATCGTTTGTAGTAGGTCTTTGAAACGTGACAAAATAAAGGAGATCTCAGTTTTGTCTCTATGGTTTGTTTCCTCTTCAAGTAGCCCTAGGCACAGACTGTGGAAAAGCACTTTCATTGCGAGTTGTTTTCAAGCTTCTAAGAAATAACGAGTTTCCAAAACACCAGCAAATATTTTTTCACCCAATCTTGATGATACTGGTGGTAATGATCAGTACACAAATTCAACTTGACTCACCAAAATTGGTTCTTCTAGGTTGAAGCGTTCGTTTACAGTAGCAGTTTTTATTTTTAGGTTTCACTCAGTTCTCTCCTATATAGATAGATGAATTTGGAACTCTAAATCCAACATGGTTTGTAGTACCTCTTTGAAACTTCATAAAATAAAGGAGTTCTCAGTTTTGTCTCTATGGTTTGTTTCCTCTTCAAGTAGCCCTAGGCACGTACTGTGGAAAAGCACTTTCATTGAGAGGGTTTTCCAAGCTTCTAAGAAATAACGAGTTTCCGAAATACCAGCAAATATTTTTTCGCCCAATCCTGATGATACGTGGTGGTAATGATCAGTACACAAATACCACTTGGCTCACCAAATTGTGTTCTTCTTGGTTGAAGAGTTCGTTTACAGTAGCAGTTTTTATTTTTAGGTTTCACTCTGTTCTCTTTATATAGATAGATGAATTTGGAACTCTAAATCCAACATGGATTGTAGTAGCTCTTTGAAACTTGACAAAAGAAAAAAGTTCTCAGTTTTGTCCCTATGGTTTGTTTCCTCTTCAAATAGCCCTAGGCACAGACTGGGGAAAAGCACATTCATTGAGAGGGGTTGCCAAGCTTCTAAGAAATAACGAGTTTCCGAAATACCAGAAAATATTTTTTCACCCAATCTTGATGATACTCGGTGGTAATGACAAGTACACAAATCCCACTTGGCTCACCAAATTTTGCTCTTCTAGGTTGAAGCGTTTGTTTACAGTAGCAGTTTTTATTTTTAGGTTTCCCTCTGTTCTCTCCTATATAGATAGATGAATTTGGAACTCCAAATCCAACATGGTTTGTAGTAGCTCTTTGAAACTTGACAAAAGAAAAAAGTTCTCAATTTTGTCTCTATCCTTTGTTTCCTCTTCAAATAGCCCTAGGCACAGACTGGGGAAAAGCACATTCATTGAGAGGGGTTGCCAAGCTTCTAAGAAATAACGAGTTTCCGAAATACCAGCAAATATTTTTTCACCCAATCTTCATGATACGCGGTGGTAATGATCAGTACACAAATGCCACTTGGCTCACCAAATTGTGTTCTTCTAGGTTGAAGCGTTCGTTTATAGAAGCAGTTTTTATTTTTAGGTTTCACTCTGTTCTTTCCCATATAGACAGATGAATTTGGAACTCTAAATCCAATATGGTTTGTAGTAGCTCTTTGAAACTTAACAAAATAAAGGAGTTCTCAGTTTTGTCTCTATGGTTTGTTTTCTCTCCAAGTAGCCCTAGGCACAAACTGTAGAACAGCAGTTTCATTGAAAGGGGTTGCCAAGCTTCTAAGAAATAACGAGTTTCCGAAATACCAGCAAATATTTTTCACCCAATCTTGATGATACTTGTAGGTAATGATCAGTACACAAATCACACTTGGCTCACCAAATTTTGTTCTTCTAGGTTGAAGCATTCGTTTACAGTAGCAGTTTTTATTTTTACGTTTCCCTCTGTTCGCTCCTATATAGATAGATGAATTTGGAACTCTAAATCCAACATGGTTTGTAGTAGCTCTTTGAAACTTGACAAAATAAAGGAGTTCTCAGTTTTGTCTCTATGATTTGTTTCTTCTTCAAGTAGCCAAAAGCAGAAACTGGGGAAAAGCACTTTCATTGAAAGGGTTTGCCATGCTCCAAAAAATTACGGGTAGCCGAAATACCGGCAAATATTTTTTCACCCCATCTTGATGATACTTGGTGGTAATTACAAATACACAAATCCCACTTGGCTCACCAAATTTTTCTCTTCAAGTTTGAAGCGTTCGTTTACAAGTGCAGTTTTTATTTTTAGGTTTCCCTCTCTTCTCTCCTATATAGATAGATGAATTTGGAACTCTAAATCCAACATGGTTTGTAGTAGCTCTTTGAAACTTGACAAAATAAAAATGTTCTCAGTTTTGTCTCTATGGTTTGTTTCCTCTTCAAGTAGCCCTAAGCAGAGACTGTGGAAAAGCACTTTCATTAAAAGGGGTTGCCAAGCTTCCAAGAAATTACGAGTTTGGAAATACCAGCAAATATTTTTTCACCCAATCTTGATGATACTTGGTGGTAATGATAAGTACACAAATCCCACTTGGCTCACCAAATTTTGTTATTCTAGGTTGAAGCGTTCGTTTACAGTAGCTGTTTTTATTTTTAGGTTTCACTCTGTTCTCTCCTAGGTATATAGATGAATTTAAAACACTAAATCCAACATGGTTTGTAGTAGCTCTTTGAAACGTGACAAAATAAAGGAGATCTCAGTTTTGTCTCTATGGTTTGTTTCCTCTTCAAGTACCCCTTGGCACAGACTTTGGAAAAGCACTTTCATTGACAGTTGTTTTCAACCTTCTAAGAAATAACGAGTTTCCAAAATACCAGCAAATATTTTTCCACCCAATCTTGATGATACTGGTGGTAATGATCAGTACACAAATTCCACTTGACTCACCAAATTTGGTTCTTCTACGTTGACACGTTCTTTTACAGTAGCTGTTTTTATTTTAAGGTATACCCTCTGTTCTCTCCTATATAGATAGATGAATTTGTAACTCTAAAATCAACATGGTTTGTAGTAGCTCTCTGAAACTTGACAAAATAAAGGAGTTCTCAGTTTTGTCTCTATGGTTTGTTTACTCTTCAAGTAGCCCTAGACACAGACTGTGGAAAGCACTTTCATTGAAAGTGTTTGCCAAGCTTCCAAGAAATAACGGTTTCCGAAATACCAGCAAATATTTTTTCACCCAATCTTGATGATACTTGGTGGTAATGACAAGTACACAAATCCCACTTGGCTCACCAAATTTTGCTCTTCTAGGATGAAGCGTTCGTTTACAGTAGCAGTTTTTATTTTTAGGTTTCCCTCTGTTCTCTCCTATATAGATAAATGAATTTGGAACTCTAAATCCAACATGGTTTGTAGTAGCTCTTTGAAACTTGACAAAATAAAAATGTTCTCAGTTTTGTCTCTATGATTTGTTTCCTCCTCAAGTATCCCTAAGCAGAGACTGTGGAAAAGCACTTTCATTGAAAGGGGTTGCCAAGCTTCCAAGAAATTAAAAGTTTCCGAAATATCAGCAAACACTTTTTCACCCAATCTTGATGATACTTGGTGTTAATGACAAGTACACAAATCCCACTTGGCTCACCAAATTTTGTTCTTCGAGGTTAATGCGTTCGTTTACAGTAGCAGTTTTTATTTTTAGGTTTCACTCTGTTCTCTTTATATAGATAGTTGAATTTGGAACTCTAAATCCAACATTGTTTGTAGTAGCTCTTTGAAACTTGACAAAATGAAGGAGTTCTCAGTTTTGTCCTATGTTTTGTTTCCTCTTCAAGTAGCCCTAAGCACAGACTGTGCAAAAGCAATTTCATTGAGAGGGGTTGCCAACCTTCTAAGAAATAACGAGTTTTCGAAATACCAGCAAATATTTTTTCACCCAATCTTGATGATACGTGGTGGTAATGATCAGTACACAAATCCCACTTGGCTCACCACATTTTTTTCTTCTAGGTTAAAGCGTTCGTTTACAGTAGCAGTTTTTATTTTTAGGTTTCACTCTGTTCTTTTTTATATAGATAGATGAAATTGGAACTCAAATCCAACATGGATTTTAGTAGCTCTTTGAACTTGACAAAATGAAGAAGTTCTCAGTTTTGTCTCTATGTTTTGTTTCCTCTTCAAGTAGCACTAGGCAGAGACTGTGGAAAAGCACTTTCATTGAGAGGGGTTGCCAGGCTTCTAAGAAATAACGAGTTTCCGAAACACCAGCAATTATTTTTTCACCCAATCCTGATGATACTTGGTGGTAATGACAAGTACACAAATCCCACTTGGCTCACCAAATTTTGTTGTTCTAGGTTGAAGAGTTCGTTTACAGTAGCAGTTTTTATTTTTAGGTTTCACTCTGTTCTCTTTATATAGATAGATGAATTTGGAACTCTAAATCCAACATGGTTTGTAGTAGCTCTTTGAAACTTGACAAAATGAAGGAGTTCTCAGTTTTGTCCTATGTTTTGTTTCCTCTTCAAGTAGCCCTAAGCACAGACTGTGCAAAAGCAATTTCATTGAGAGGGGTTGCCAGCCTTCTAAGAAATAACGAGTTTTCGAAATACCAGCAAATATTTTTTCACCCAATCTTGATGATACGTGGTGGTAATGATCAGTACACAAATCCCACTTGGCTCACCACATTTTTTTTTCTTCTAGGTTAAAGCGTTCGTTTACAGTAGCAGTTTTTATTTTTAGGTTTCACTCTGTTCTTTTTTATATAGACAGATGAATTTGCAACTCAAATCCAACATGGATTTTAGTAGCTCTTTGAAACTTGACAAAATGAAGAAGTCCTCAGTTTTGTCTCTATGTTTTGTTTCCTCTTCAAGTAGCACTAGGCAGAGACTGTGGAAAAGCACTTTCATTGAGAGGGGTTGCCAGGCTTCTAAGAAATAACGAGTTTCCGAAATACCAGCAATTATTTTTTCACCCAATCTTGATGATACTTGGTGGTAATGACAAGTACACAAATCCCACTTGGCTCACCAAATTTTGTTGTTCTAGGTTGAAGCGTTCGTTTACAGTAGCAGTTTATATTTTTAGGTGTCCCTATGCTCTCTTCTATATAGATAGATGAATTTGGAACTCTAAATCCAACATGGTTTGTAGTAGCTCTTTGAAACTTGACAAAATGAAGGAGTTCTCAGTTTTGTCCTATGTTTTGTTTCCTCTTCAAGTAGCCCTAAGCACTGACTGTGCAAAAGCAATTTCATTGAGAGGGGTTGCCAGCCTTCTAAGAAATAACGAGTTTTCGAAATACCCAGCAAATATTTTTTCACCCAATCTTGATGATACGTGGTGGTAATGATCAGTACACAAATCCCACTTGGCTCACCACATTTTTTTCTTCTAGGTTAAAGCGTTCGTTTACAGTAGCAGTTTTTATTTTTAGGTTTCACTCTGTTCTTTTTTATATAGATAGATGAATTTGCAACTCAAATCCAACATGGATTTTAGTAGCTCTTTGAAACTTGACAAAATGAAGAAGTCCTCAGTTTTGTCTCTATGTTTTTTTTCCTCTTCAAGTAGCACTAGGCAGAGACTGTGGAAAAGCACTTTCATTGAGAGGGGTTGCCAGGCTTCTAAGAAATAACGAGTTTCCGAAATACCAGCAATTATTTTTCACCCAATCTTGATGATACTTGGTGGTAATGACAAGTACACGAATCCCACTTGGCTCACCAAATTTTGTTGTTCTAGGTTGAAGCGTTCGTTTACAGTAGCAGTTTATATTTTTAGGTGTCCCTATGCTCTCTTCTATATAGATAGATGAATTTGGAACTCTAAATCCAACATGGTTTGTAGTAGCTCTTTGAAACTTGACAATATAAAGGAGTTCTCAGTTTTGTCTCTATGATTTGTCCTCTTCAAGTAGAACTAAGCAGAGACTGTGGAAAAGCACTTTCATTGAAAGGGTTTGCCAAGCTCCCAAAAAATTACGGGTTTCCGAAATACCGGAAAATATTTTTTCACCCAATCTTGATGATACTTAGTGGTATCTACAAGTACACAAATCCCACTTGGCTCACCAAATTTTGCTCTTCTAGGTTGAAGCGTTCGTTTACAAGAGCAGTTTTTATTTTTAGGTTTCCCTCTGTTCTCTCCTATATAGATAGATGAATTTGGAACTCTAAATCCAACATGGTTTGTAGTAGCTCTTTGAAACTTGACAAAATAAAAATGTTCTCAGTTTTGTCTCTATGGTTTGTTTCCTCTTCAAATAGCCCTAGGCACCGACTGGGAAAAGCACATTCATTGAGAGGGTTTGCAGAGCTTCTAAGAAATAACGAGTTTTCGAAATACCAGCAAATATTATTTCATGCCTTCTTGATGATACGTGGTAGTAATGATCAGTACACAAATCCCACTTGGCTCACCAAATTGTGTTCTTCTAGGTTGAAGCGTTCGTTTACAGTAGCAGTTTTTATTTTTAGGTTTCACTCTGTTCTCTCCTATATAGATAGATGAATTTGGAACTCTAAATCCAACATGGTTTGTAGTAGCTCTTTGAAACTTGACAAAATAAAGGAGTTCTCAGTTTTGTCTCTATGGTTTGTTTCCTCTTCAACTAGCCCTAGGCTCAAACTGTGGAAAAGCACTTTCATTGAAAGGGGTTGCCAACTTCTAAGAAATAACGAGTTTCCGAAATACCAGCAAATATTTTTTCACCCAATCTAGATGATACTGGTGGTAATGATCAGTACACAAATACCACTTTGCTCACCTAATTGTGTTCTTCTAGGTTGAAGTGTTCGTTTACAGTAGCAGTTTTTATTTTTAGGATTCACTCTGTTCTCTTTTATATAGATAGATGAATTCGGAACTCTAAATCCAACATGGTCTGTAGTAGCTCTTTGAAACTTGAAAAAATGAAGGAGTTCTCAGTTTTGTCTCTATGTTTTGTTTCCCCTTCAAGTAGCCCTAGGCACAGATGTGCTAAAGCACTTTCATTGAGAGGGGTTGCCAGGCTTCTAAGAAATAACGAGTTTCTGAAATACCAGCAAATATTTTTTCACCCAATCTTGATGATACTTGGTGGTAATGACAAGTACACAAATCGAACTTGGCTCACCAAATTTTGCTCTTCTAGGTTGAAGCGTTCGTTTACCAGAGCAGTTTTTATTTTTAGGTTTCCCTCTGTTCTCTCCTATATAGATAGATGAATTTGGAACTCTAAATCCAACATGGTTTGTAGTAGCTCTTTGAATCTTGACAAAATAAAAATGTTCTCAGTTTTGTCTCTATGGTTTGTTTCCTCTTCAAGTAGCCCTAAGCAGAGACAGTGGAATAGCACTTTCATTGAAAGGGCTTGCCAAGCTTCCAAGAAATTACGAGTTTTGAAATACCAGCAAATATTTTTTCACCCAAACGTGATGATACTTGGTGGTAATGATAAATACACAAATCCCACTTGGCTCACCAAATTTTGTTCTTCTTGGTTGAAGAGTTCGTTTACTGTAGCAGTTTTTATTTTTAGGTTTCACTCTCTTCTCTTTATATAGATAGATGAATTTGAAACTCTAAATCCAACATGGTTTGTAGTAGTTCTTTGAAACTTGACAAAAGAAAAAAGTTCTCAGTTTTGTCTCTATGGTTTGTTTCCTCTTCAAATAGCCCTAGGCACAGACTGGGGAAAAGCACATTCATTGAGAGGGGTTGCCAAGCTTCTAAGAAATAACGAGTTTCCGAAATACCAGCAAATATTTTTTCACCCAATCTTGATGATACTCGGTGGTAATGACAAGTACACAAATCCCACTTGGCTCACCAAATTTTGCTCTTCTAGGTTGAAGCGTTTCTTTACAGTAGCAGTTTTTATTTTTAGGTTTCCCTCTGTTCTCTCCTATATAGATAGATGAATTTGGAACTCTAAATCCAACATGGTTTGTAGTAGCTCTTTGAAACTTGACAAAAGAAAAAAGTTCTCAATTTTGTCTCTATCCTTTGTTTCCTCTTCAAATAGCCCTAGGCACAGACTGGGGAAAAGCACATTCATTGAGAGGGGTTGCCAAGCTTCTAAGAAATAACGAGTTTCCGAAATACCAGCAAATATTTTTTCACCCAATCTTCATGATACGCGGTGGTAATGATCAGTACACAAATGCCACTTGGTTCACCAAATTGTGTTCTTCTAGGTTGAAGCGTTCGTTTATAGAAGCAGTTTTTATTTTTAGGTTTCACTCTGTTCTTTCCCATATACACAGATGAATTTGGAACTCTAAATCCAATATGGTTTGTAGTAGCTCTTTGAAACTTAACAAAATAAAGGAGTTCTCAGTTTTGTCTCTATGGTTTGTTTTCTCTCCAAGTAGCCCTAGGCACAAACTGTAGAACAGCACTTTCATTGAAAGGGGTTGCCAAGCTTCTAAGAAATAACGAGTTTCCGAAATACCAGCAAATATTTTTCACCCAATCTTGATGATACTTGGAGGTAATGATCAGTACACAAATCACACTTGGCTCACCAAATTTTGTTCTTCTAGGTTGAAGCATTCTTTTACAGTAGCTTTTTTTATTTTTAGGTTTCACTCTGTTCTCTCCTAGGTATATAGATGAATTTAAAACACTAAATCCAACATGGTTTGTAGTAGCTCTTTGAAACGTGACAAAATAAAGGAGATCTCAGTTTTGTCTCTATGGTTTGTTTCCTCTTCAAGTACCCCTTGGCACAGACTTTGGAAAAGCACTTTCATTGACAGTTGTTTTCAACCTTCTAAGAAATAACGAGTTTCCAAAATACCAGCAAATATTTTTCCACCCAATCTTGATGATACTGGTCGTAATGATCAGTACACAAATTCCACTTGACTCACCAAATTTGGTTCTTCTACGTTGACGCGTTCGTTTACAGTAGCAGTTTATATTTTTAGGTGTCCCTCTATTCTCTTTTATATAGATAGATGAATTCGGAACTCTAAATCCAACATGGTTTGTAGTAGCTCTTTGAAACTTGACAAAATGAAGGAGTTCTCAGTTTTGTCTCTATGGTTTGTTTCCTCTTCAAGTAGCCCTTAGCAGAGACTGTGGAAAAGCACTTTCATTGAAAGGGCTTGCCAAGCTTCCAAGAAATTACGAGTTTTGAAATACCAGCAAATATTTTTTCACCCAATCTTGATGATACTTGGTGGTAATGATAAGTACACAAATCCCACTTGGGTCACCAAATTTTGTTCTTCTAGGTTGAAGCGTTCGTTTACAGTAGCTGTTTTTATTTTTAGGTTTCCCTCTGTTCTCTCCTATATAGATAGATGAATTTGTAACTCTAAAATCAACATGGTTTGTAGTAGCTCTCTGAAACTTGACAAAATAAAGGAGTTCTCAGTTTTGTCTCTATGGTTTGTTTACTCTTCAAGTAGCCCTAGACACAGACTGTGGAAAGCACTTTCATTGAAAGGGGTTGCCAAGCTTCCAAGAAATTAAAAGTTTCCGAAAAATCAGCAAACTCTTTTTCACCCAATCTTGATGATACTTGGTGTTAATGACAAGTACACAAATCCCACTTGGCTCACCAAATTTTGTTCTTCGAGGTTGATGCGTTCGTTTACAGTAGCAGTTTTTATTTTTAGGTTTCACTCTGTTCTCTTTATATAGATAGATGAATTTGGAACTCTAAATCCAACATTGTTTGTAGTAGCTCTTTGAAACTTGACAAAATGAAGGAGTTCTCAGTTTTGTCCTATGTTTTGTTTCCTCTTCAAGTAGCCCTAAGCACAGACTGTGCAAAAGCAATTTCATTGAGAGGGGTTGCCAGCCTTCTAAGAAATAACGAGTTTTCGAAATACCAGCAAATATTTTTTCACCCAATCTTGATGATACGTGGTGGTAATGATCAGTACACAAATCCCACTTGGCTCACCACATTTTTTTCTTCTAGGTTAAAGCGTTCGTTTACAGTAGCAGTTTTTATTTTTAGGTTTCTCTCTGTTCTTTTTTATATAGATAGATGAAATTGGAACTCAAATCCAACATGGATTTTAGTAGCTCTTTGAAACTTGACAAAATGAAGAAGTTCTCAGTTTTGTCTCTATGTTTTGTTTCCTCTTCAAGTAGCACTAGGCAGAGACTGTGGAAAAGCACTTTCATTGAGAGGGGTTGCCAGGCTTCTAAGAAATAACGAGTTTCTGAAATACCAGCAATTATTTTTTCACCCAATCTTGATGATACTTGGTGGTAATGACAAGTACACAAATCCCACTTGGCTCACCAAATTTTGTTGTTCTAGGTTGAAGAGTTCGTTTACAGTAGCAGTTTTTATTTTTAGGTTTCACTCTGTTCTCTTTATATAGATAGATGAATTTGGAACTCTAAATCCAACATGGTTTCTAGTAGCTCTTTGAAACTTGACAAAATGAAGGAGTTCTCAGTTTTGTCCTATGTTTTGTTTCCTCTTCAAGTAGCCCTAAGCACAGACTGTGCAAAAGCAATTTCATTGAGAGGGGTTGCCAGCCTTCTAAGAAATAACGAGTTTTCGAAATACCAGCAAATATTTTTTCACCCAATCTTGATGATACGTGGTGGTAATGATCAGTACACAAATCCCACTTGGCTCACCACATTTTTTTTTCTTCTAGGTTAAAGCGTTCGTTTACAGTAGCAGTTTTTATTTTTAGGTTTCACTCTGTTCTTTTTTATATAGATAGATGAATTTGCAACTCAAATCCAACATGGATTTTAGTAGCTCTTTGAAACTTGACAAAATGAAGAAGTCCTCAGTTTTGTCTCTATGTTTTGTTTCCTCTTCAAGTAGCACTAGGCAGAGACTGTGGAAAAGCACTTTCATTGAGAGGGGTTGCCAGGCTTCTAAGAAATAACGAGTTTCCGAAATACCAGCAATTATTTTTTCACCCAATCTTGATGATACTTGGTGGTAATGACAAGTACACAAATCCCACTTGGCTCATCAAATTTTGTTGTTCTAGGTTGAAGCGTTCGTTTACAGTAGCAGTTTATATTTTTAGGTGTCCCTATGCTCTCTTCTATATAGATAGATGAATTTGGAACTCTAAATCCAACATGGTTTGTAGTAGCTCTTTGAAACTTGACAATATAAAGGAGTTCTCAGTTTTGTCCCTATGATTCGTCCTCTTCAAGTAGAACTAAGCAGAGACTGTGGAAAAGCACTTTCATTGAAAGGGTTTGCCAAGCTCCCAAAAAATTACGGGTTTCCGAAATACCGGAAAATATTTTTTCACCCAATCTTGATGATACTTAGTGGTATCTACAAGTACACAAATCCCACTTGGCTCACCAAATTTTGCTCTTCTAGGTTGAAGCGTTCGTTTACAAGAGCAGTTTTTATTTTTAGGTTTCCCTCTGTTCTCTCCTATATAGATAGATGAATTTGGAACTCTAAATCCAACATGGTTTGTAGTAGCTCTTTGAAACTTGACAAAATAAAAATGTTCTCAGTTTTGTCTCTATGGTTTGTTTCCTCTTCAAATAGCCCTAGGCACCGACTGGGGAAAAGCACATTCATTGAGAGGGTTTGCAGTGCTTCTAAGAAATAACGAGTTTCCAAAATACCAGCAAATATTTTTTCATGCCTTCTTGATGATACGTGGTAGTAATGATCAGTACACAAATCCCACTTGGCTCACCAAATTTTGTTCTTCTAGGTTGAAGCATTCGTTTACAGTAGCAGTTTTTATTTTTAGGTTTCCCTCTGTTCGCTCCTATATAGATAGATGAATTTGGAACTCTAAATCCAACATGGTTTGTAGTAGCTCTTTGAAACTTGACAAAATAAAGGAGATCTCAGTTTTGTCTCTATGATTTGTTTCTTCTTCAAGTAGCCCTGAGCAGAAACTGGGGAAAAGCACTTTCATTGAAAGGGTTTGCCAAGCTCCAAAAAATTACGGGTAGCCGAAATACCGGCAAATATTTTTTCACCCCATCTTGATGATACTTGGTGGTAATTACAAATACACAAATCCCACTTGGCTCACCAAATTTTTCTCTTCAAGTTTGAAGCGTTCGTTTACAAGTGCAGTTTTTATTTTTAGGTTTCCCTCTCTTCTCTCCTATATAGATAGATGAATTTGGAACTCTAAATCCAACATGGTTTGTAGTAGCTCTTTGAAACTTGACAAAAGAAAAAAGTTCTCAGTTTTGTCTCTATGGTTTGTTTCCTCTTCAAATAGCCCTAGGCACAGACTGGGGAAAAGCACATTCATTGAGAGGGGTTGCCAAGCTTCTAAGAAATAACGAGTTTCCGAAATACCAGCAAATATTTTTTCACCCAATCTTGATGATACTCGGTGGTAATGACAAGTACACAAATCCCACTTGGCTCACCAAATTTTGCTCTTCTAGGTTGAAGCGTTTGTTTACAGTAGCAGTTTTTATTTTTAGGTTTCCCTCTGTTCTCTCCTATATAGATAGATGAATTTGGAACTCTAAATCCAACATGGTTTGTAGTAGCTCTTTGAAACTTGACAAAAGAAAAAAGTTCTCAATTTTGTCTCTATCCTTTGTTTCCTCTTCAAATAGCCCTAGGCACAGACTGGGGAAAAGCACATTCATTGAGAGGGGTTGCCAAGCTTCTAAGAAATAACGAGTTTCCGAAATACCAGCAAATATTTTTTCACCCAATCTTCATGATACGCGGTGGTAATGATCAGTACACAAATGCCACTTGGCTCACCAAATTGTGTTCTTCTAGGTTGAAGCGTTCGTTTATAGAAGCAGTTTTTATTTTTAGGTTTCACTCTGTTCTTTCCCATATACACAGATGAATTTGGAACTCTAAATCCAATATGGTTTGTAGTAGCTCTTTGAAACTTAACAAAATAAAGGAGTTCTCAGTTTTGTCTCTATGGTTTGTTTTCTCTCCAAGTAGCCCTAGGCACAAACTGTAGAACAGCACTTTCATTGAAAGGGGTTGCCAAGCTTCTAAGAAATAACGAGTTTCCGAAATACCAGCAAATATTTTTCACCCAATCTTGATGATACTTGGAGGTAATGATCAGTACACAAATCACACTTGGCTCACCAAATTTTGTTCTTCTAGGTTGAAGCATTCGTTTACAGTAGCTGTTTTTTATTTTTAGGTTTCACTCTGTTCTCTCCTAGGTATATAGATGAATTTAAAACACTAAATCCAACATGGTTTGTAGTAGCTCTTTGAAAAGTGACAAAATAAAGGAGATCTCAGTTTTGTCTCTATGGTTTGTTTCCTCTTCAAGTACCCCTTGGCACAGACTTTGGAAAAGCACTTTCATTGAAAGGTGTTGCCAACTTCTAAGAAATAACGAGTTTCCGAAATACCAGCAAATATTTTTTCACCCAATCTAGATGATACTGGTGGTAATGATCAGTACACAAATCCCACTTGACTCACCAAATTTGGTTCTTCTAGGTTGAAGCGTTCGTTTACAGTAGCAGTTTATATTTTTACGTCTCCCTCTGTTCTCTCCTATATAGATAGATGAATTTGGAACTCTAAATCCAACATGGTTTGTAGTAGCTCTTTGAAACTTGACAAAATAAAGGAGATCTCAGTTTTGTCTCTATGGTTTGTTCCCTCTTCAAGTAGACCTAGGCACAGGCTGTGGAAAAGCACTTTCATTGAGAGGGTTTCCCAAGCTTCTAAGAAATAACGAGTTTCCGAAACATCAGCAAATATTTTTTCACCCAATCATGATGATACTTGGTGGTAATGATCAGTACACAAATACCACTTTGCTCACCTAATTGTGTTCTTCTAGGTTGAAGTGTTCGTTTACAGTAGCAGTTTTTATTTTTAGGATTCACTCTGTTCTCTTTTATATAGATAGATGAATTCGGAACTCTAAATCCAACATGGTCTGTAGTAGCTCTTTGAAACTTGAAAAAATGAAGGAGTTCTCAGTTTTGTCTCTATGTTTTGTTTCCCCTTCAAGTAGCCCTAGGCACAGATGTGCTAAAGCACTTTCATTGAGAGGGGTTGCCAGGCTTCTAAGAAATAACGAGTTTCCGAAATACCAGCAAATATTTTTTCACCCAATCTTGATGATACTTGGTGGTAATGACAAGTACACAAATCCCACTTGGCTCACCAAATTTTGCTCTTCTAGGTTGAAGCGTTCGTTTACAGTAGCAGTTTTTATTTTTAGGTTTCCCTCTGTTCTCTCCTATATAGATAAATGAATTTGGAACTCTAAATCCAACGTGGTTTGTAGTAGCTCTTTGAAACTTGACAAAATAAAAATGTTCTCAGTTTTGTCTCTATGGTTTGTTTCCTCTTCAAGTAGCCCTTAGCAGAGACTGTGGAAAAGCACTTTCATTGAAAGGGGTTGCCAAGCTTCCAAGAAATTATGAGTTTTGAAATACCAGCAAATATTTTTTCACCCAATCCTGATGATACTTGGTGGTAATGATAAGTACACAATTCCCACTTGGCTCACCAAATTTTGTCCTTCTAGGTTGAAGCGTTCATTTACAGTAGCTGTTTTTATTTTTAGGTTTCACTCTGTTCTCTCCTAGATATATAGATGAATTTAAACACTAAATCCAACATCGTTTGTAGTAGGTCTTTGAAACGTGACAAAATAAAGGAGATCTCAGTTTTGTCTCTATGGTTTGTTTCCTCTTCAAGTAGCCCTAGGCACAGACTGTGGAAAAGCACTTTCATTGCGAGTTGTTTTCAAGCTTCTAAGAAATAACGAGTTTCCAAAATACCAGCAAATATTTTTTCACCCAATCTTGATGATACTGGTGGTAATGATCAGTACACACATTCAACTTGACTCACCAAAATTGGTTCTTCTAGGTTGAAGCGTTCGTTTACAGTAGCTGTTTTTATTTTTAGGTTTCACTCAGTTCTCTCCTATATAGATAGATGAATTTGGAACTCTAAATCCAACATGGTTTGTAGTACCTCTTTGAAACTTCATAAAATAAAGGAGTTCTCAGTTTTGTCTCTATGGTTTGTTTCCTCTTCAAGTAGCCCTAGGAACGTACTGTGGAAAAGCACTTTCATTGAGAGGGTTTTCCAAGCTTCTAAGAAATAACGAGTTTCCGAAATACCAGCAAATATTTTTTCGCCCAATCCTGATGATACGTGGTGGTAATGACAAGTACACAAATCCCACTTGGCTCACCAAATTGTGTTCTTCTTGGTTGAAGAGTTCGTTTACTGTAGCAGTTTTTATTTTTAGGTTTCACTCTCTTCTCTTTATATAGATAGATGAATTTGAAACTCTAAATCCAACATGGTTTGTAGTAGCTCTTTGAAACTTGACAAAAGAAAAAAGTTCTCAGTTTTGTCTCTATGGTTTGTTTCCTCTTCAAATAGCCCTAGGCACAGACTGGGGAAAAGCACATTCATTGAGAGGGGTTGCCAAGCTTCTAAGAAATAACGAGTTTCCGAAATACCAGCAAATATTTTTTCACCCAATCTTGATGATACTCGGTGGTAATGACAAGTACACAAATCCCACTTGGCTCACCAAATTTTGCTCTTCTAGGTTGAAGCGTTTGTTTACAGTAGCAGTTTTTATTTTTAGGTTTCCCTCTGTTCTCTCCTATATAGATAGATGAATTTGGAACTCTAAATCCAACATGGTTTGTAGTAGCTCTTTGAAACTTGACAAAAGAAAAAAGTTCTCAATTTTGTCTCTATCCTTTGTTTCCTCTTCAAATAGCCCTAGGCACAGACTGGGGAAAAGCACATTCATTGAGAGGGGTTGCCAAGCTTCTAAGAAATAACGAGTTTCCGAAATACCAGCAAATATTTTTTCACCCAATCTTCATGATACGCGGTGGTAATGATCAGTACACAAATGCCACTTGGCTCACCAAATTGTGTTCTTCTAGGTTGAAGCGTTCGTTTATAGAAGCAGTTTTTATTTTTAGGTTTCACTCTGTTCTTTCCCATATACACAGATGAATTTGGAACTCTAAATCCAATATGGTTTGTAGTAGCTCTTTGAAACTTAACAAAATAAAGGAGTTCTCAGTTTTGTCTCTATGGTTTGTTTTCTCTCCAAGTAGCCCTAGGCACAAACTGTAGAACAGCACTTTCATTGAAAGGGGTTGCCAAGCTTCTAAGAAATAACGAGTTTCCGAAATACCAGCAAATATTTTTCACCCAATCTTGATGATACTTGGAGGTAATGATCAGTACACAAATCACACTTGGCTCACCAAATTTTGTTCTTCTAGGTTGAAGCATTCGTTTACAGTAGCAGTTTTTATTTTTAGGTTTCCCTCTGTTCGCTCCTATATAGATAGATGAATTTGGAACTCTAAATCCAACATGGTTTGTAGTAGCTCTTTGAAACTTGACAAAATAAAGGAGTTCTCAGTTTTGTCTCTATGATTTGTTTCTTCTTCAAGTAGCCCTGAGCAGAAACTGGGGAAAAGCACTTTCATTGAAAGGGTTTGCCAAGCTCCAAAAAATTACGGGTAGCCGAAATACCGGCAAATATTTTTTCACCCCATCTTGATGATACTTGGTGGTAATTACAAATACACAAATCCCACTTGGCTCACCAAATTTTTCTCTTCAAGTTTGAAGCGTTCGTTTACAAGTGCAGTTTTTATTTTTAGGTTTCCCTCTCTTCTCTCCTATATAGATAGATGAATTTGGAACTCTAAATCCAACATGGTTTGTAGTAGCTCTTTGAAACTTGACAAAATAAAAATGTTCTCAGTTTTGTCTCTATGGTTTGTTTCCACTTCAAGTAGCCCTAAGCAGAGACTGTGGAAAAGCACTTTCATTAAAAGGGGTTGCCAAGCTTCCAAGAAATTACGAGTTTGGAAATACCAGCAAATATTTTTTCACCCAATCTTGATGATACTTGGTGGTAATGATAAGTACACAAATCCCACTTGGCTCACCAAATTTTGTTATTCTAGGTTGAAGCGTTCGTTTACAGTAGCTGTTTTTATTTTTAGGTTTCACTCTGTTCTCTCCTAGGTATATAGATGAATTTAAAACACTAAATCCAACATGGTTTGTAGTAGCTCTTTGAAACGTGACAAAATAAAGGAGATCTCAGTTTTGTCTTTATGGTTTGTTTCCTCTTCAAGTACCCCTTGTCACAGACTTTGGAAAAGCACTTTCATTGACAGTTGTTTTCAACCTTCTAAGAAATAACGAGTTTCCAAAATACCAGCAAATATTTTTCCACCCAATCTTGATGATACTGGTGGTAATGATCAGTACACAAATTCCACTTGACTCACCAAATTTGGTTCTTCTACGTTGACGCGTTCGTTTACAGTAGCAGTTTATATTTTTAGGTGTCCCTCTGTTCTCTTTTATATAGATAGATGAATTCGGAACTCTAAATCCAACATGGTTTGTAGTAGCTCTTTGAAACTTGACAAAATGAAGGAGTTCTCAGTTTTGTCTCTATGGTTTGTTTCCTCTTCAAGTAGCCCTTAGCAGAGACTGTGGAAAAGCACTTTCATTGAAAGGGCTTGCCAAGCTTCCAAGAAATTACGAGTTTTGAAATACCAGCAAATATTTTTTCACCCAATCTTGATGATACTTGGTGGTAATGATAAGTACACAAATCCCACTTGGGTCACCAAATTTTGTTCTTCTAGGTTGAAGCGTTCGTTTACAGTAGCTGTTTTTATTTTTAGGTTTCCCTCTGTTCTCTCCTATATAGATAGATGAATTTGTAACTCTAAAATCAACATGGTTTGTAGTAGCTCTCTGAAACTTGACAAAATAAAGGAGTTCTCAGTTTTGTCTCTATGGTTTGTTTCCTCTTCAAGTAGCCCTAGACACAGACTGTGGAAAGCACTTTCATTGAAAGGGTTTGCCAAGCTTCCAAGAAATTACGGGTTTCCGAAATACCAGCAAATATTTTTTCACCCAATCTTGATGATACTTGGTGGTAATGACAAGTACACAAATCCCACTTGGCTCACAAATTTTGCTCTTCTAGGTTGAAGCGTTCATTTACAGTAGCAGTTTTTATTTTTAGGTTTCTCTCTGTTCTCTCCTATATAGATAGCTGAATTTGGAACTCTAAATCCAACATGGTTTGTAGTAGCTCTTTGAAACTTGACAAAATAAAAAAGTTCTCAGTTTTTTCTCTATGGTTTGTTGCCTCTTCAAGTAGCCCTAGGCACAGACTGGGGAAAAGCACATTCATTGAGAGGAGTTGGGAAGCTTCTAAGAAATAACGAGTTTCCAAAATACCAGCAAATATTTTTTCAACCAATCTTGATGATACGTGGTGGTAATGATCAGTACACAAATGCCACTTGGCTCACTAAATTGTGTTCTTCAAGTATGAAGCATTCATTTACAGTGGCAGTTTTTATTTTTAGGTTTCACTCTGTTCTCTCCCATATAGATAGATGAAATTGGAACTCTAAATCCAACATGGTTTGTAGTAGCTCTTTGAAACTTGAAAAAATAAAGGAGTTCTCAGTTGTGTCTCTATGGTTTGTTTCCTCTTCATGCCCCCTAAGCAGAAACTGGGAAAAAGCACTTTCATTGAAAGGGTTTGCCAAGCTCCCAAAAAATTACGGGTTTCCGAAATACCAGCAAATATTTTTTCACCCAATCTTGATGATACTTGGTGGTAATTACAAATACGCAAGTCCCACTTGGCTCCCCAAATTTTGCTCTTCTAGGTTGAAGCGTTCGTTTACCAGAGCAGTTTTTATTTTTAGGTTTCCCTCTGTTCTCTCCTATATAGATAGATGAATTTGGAACTCTAAATCCAACATGGTTTGTAGTAGCTCTTTGAATCTTGAGAAAATAAAAATGTTCTCAGTTTTGTCTCTATGGTTTGTTTCCTCTTCAAGTAGCCCTAAGCAGAGACAGTGGAATAGCACTTTCATTGAAAGGGCTTGCCAAGCTTCCAAGAAATTACGAGTTTTGAAATACCAGCAAATATTTTTTCACCCAATCTTGATGATACTTGGTGGTAATGATAAGTACACAAATCCCACTTGGCTCACCAAATTTTGTTCTTCTAGGTTGAAGCGTTCGTTTACAGTAGCTGTTTTAATTTTTAGGTTTCACTCTGTTCTCTCCTAGGTATATAGATGAATTTAAAACACTAAATCCAACATTGTTTGTAGTAGCTCTTTGAAACGTGACAAAATAAAGGAGATCTCAGTTTTGTCTCTATGGTTTGTTTCCTCTTCAAGTACCCCTTGGCACAGACTTTGGAAAAGCACTTTCATTGACAGTTGTTTTCAACCTTCTAAGAAATAACGAGTTTCCAAAATACCAGCAAATATTTTTCCACCAAATCTTGATGATACTGGTGGTAATGATCAGTACACAAATTCCACTTGACTCACCAAATTTGGTTCTTCTACGTTGAAGCGTTCGTTTACAGTAGCAGTTTATATTTTTAGGTGTCCCTCTGTTCTCTCCTATATAGATATATGAATTTGGAACTCTAAATCCAACATGGTTTGTAGTAGCTCTTTGAAACTTGAGAAAATAAAGGAGTTCTCAGTTTTGTCTCTATGATTTGTTTCCTCCTCAAGTATCCCTAAGCAGAGACTGTGGAAAAGCACTTTCATTGAAAGGGGTTGCCAAGCTTCCAAGAAATTAAAAGTTTCCGAAATATCAGCAAACTCTTTTTCACCCAATCTTGATGATACTTGGTGTTAATGACAAGTACACAAATCCCACTTGGCTAACCAAATTTTGTTCTTCGAGGTTGATGCGTTCGTTTACAATAGCAGTTTTTATTTTTAGGTTTCACTCTGTTCTCTTTATATAGATAGATGAATTTGGAACTCTAAATCCAACATGGTTTGTAGTAGCTCTTTGAAACTTGACAAAATGAAGGAGTTCTCAGTTTTGTCCTATGTTTTGTTTCCTCTTCAAGTAGCCCTAAGCACAGACTGTGCAAAAGCAATTTCATTGAGAGGGGTTGCCAGCCTTCTAAGAAATAACGAGTTTTCGAAATAGCAGCAAATATTTTTTCACCCAATCTTGATGATACGTGGTGGTAATGATCAGTACACAAATCCCACTTGGCTCACCACATTTTTTTCTTCTAGGTTAAAGCGTTCGTTTACAGTAGCAGTTTTTATTTTTAGGTTTCACTCTGTTCTTTTTTATATAGATAGATGAAATTGGAACTCAAATCCAACATGGATTTTAGTAGCTCTTTGAAACTTGACAAAATGAAGAAGTTGTCAGTTTTGTCTCTATGTTTTGTTTCCTCTTCAAGTAGCACTAGGCAGAGACTGTGGAAAAGCACTTTCATTGAGAGGGGTTGCCAGGCTTCTAAGAAATAACGAGTTTCCGAAATACCAGCAATTATTTTTTCACCCAATCTTGATGATACTTGGTGGTAATGACAAGTACACAAATCCCACTTGGCTCACCGAATTTTGTTGTTCTAGGTTGAAGAGTTCGTTTACAGTAGCAGTTTTTATTTTTAGGTTTCACTCTGTTCTCTTTATATAGATAGATGAATTTGGAACTCTAAATCCAACATGGTTTGTAGTAGCTCTTTGAAACTTGACAAAATGAAGGAGTTCTCAGTTTTGTCCTATGTTTTGTTTCCTCTTCAAGTAGCCCTAAGCAAAGACTGTGCAAAAGCAATTTCATTGAGAGGGGTTGCCAGCCTTCTAAGAAATAACGAGTTTTCGAAATACCAGCAAATATTTTTTCACCCAATCTTGATGATACGTGGTGGTAATGATCAGTACACAAATCCCACTTGGCTCACCACATTTTTTTCTTCTAGGTTAAAGCGTTCGTTTACAGTAGCAGTTTTTATTTTTAGGTTTCACTCTGTTCTTTTTTATATAGATAGATGAATTTGCAACTCAAATCCAACATGGATTTTAGTAGCTCTTTGAAACTTGACAAAATGAAGAAGTCCTCAGTTTTGTCTCTATGTTTTCTTTCCTCTTCAAGTAGCACTAGGCAGAGACTGTGGAAAAGCACTTTCATTGAGAGGGGTTGCCAGGCTTCTAAGAAATAAGGAGTTTCCGAAATACCAGCAATTATTTTTTCACCCAATCTTGATGATACTTGGTGGTAATGACAAGTACACGAATCCCACTAGGCTCACCAAATTTTGTTGTTCT
Organism: Callospermophilus lateralis; assembly: GCF_048772815.1. Taxonomy (NCBI): domain Eukaryota; kingdom Metazoa; phylum Chordata; class Mammalia; order Rodentia; family Sciuridae; genus Callospermophilus; species Callospermophilus lateralis. The sequence goes on from NW_027514014.1 coordinate 60,342, forward strand.
AGGTTGAAGCGTTCGTTTACAGTAGCAGTTTATATTTTTAGGTGTCCCTATGCTCTCTTCTAGATAGATAGATGAATTTGGAACTCTAAATCCAACATGGTTTGTAGTAGCTCTTTGAAACTTGACAATATAAAGGAGTTCTCAGTTTTGTCTCTATGATTTGTCCTCTTCAAGTAGAACTAAGCAGAGACTGTGGAAAAGCACTTTCATTGAAAGGGTTTGCCAAGCTCCCAAAAAATTACGGGTTTCCGAAATACCGGAAAATATTTTTTCACCCAATCTTGATGATACTTAGTGGTATCTACAAGTACACAAATCCCACTTGGCTCACCAAATTTTGCTCTTCTAGGTTGAAGCGTTCGTTTACAAGAGCAGTTTTTATTTTTAGGTTTCCCTATGTTCTCTCCTATATAGATAGATGAATTTGGAACTCTAAATCCAACATGGTTTGTAGTAGCTCTTTGAAACTTGACAAAATAAAAATGTTCTCAGTTTTGTCTCTATGGTTTGTTTCATCTTCAAATAGCCCTAGGCACCGACTGGGGAAAAGCACATTCATTGAGAGGGTTTGCAGAGCTTCTAAGAAATAACGAGTTTACGAAATACCAGCAAATATTTTTTCATGCCTTCTTGATGATACGTGGTAGTAATGATCAGTACACAAATCCCACTTGGCTCACCAAATTGTGTTCTTCTAGGTTGAAGCGTTCGTTTACAGTAGCAGTTTTTATTTTTAGGTTTCACTCTGTTCTCTCCTATATAGATAGATGAATTTGGAACTCTAAATCCAACATGGTTTGTAGTAGCTCTTTGAAACTTGACAAAATAAAGGAGTTCTCAGTTTTGTCTCTATGGTTTGTTTCCTCTTCAACTAGCCCTAGGCTCAAACTGTGGAAAAGCACTTTCATTGAAAGGGGTTGCCAACTTCTAAGAAATAACGAGTTTCCGAAATACCAGCAAATATTTTTTCACCCAATCTAGATGATACTGGTGGTAATGATCAGTACACAAATCCCACTTGACTCACCAAATTTGGTTCTTCTAGGTTGAAGCGTTCGTTTACAGTAGCAGTTTATATTTTTACGTGTCCCTCTGTTCTCTCCTATATAGATAGATGAATTTGGAACTCTAAATCCAACATGGTTTGTAGTAGCTCTTTGAAACTTGACAAAATAAAGGAGATCTCAGTTTTGTCTCTATGGTTTGTTCCCTCTTCAAGTAGACCTAGGCACAGGCTGTGGAAAAGCACTTTCATTGAGAGGGTTTCCCAAGCTTCTAAGAAATAACGAGTTTCCGAAACATCAGCAAATATTTTTTCACCCAATCATGATGATACTTGGTGGTAATGATCAGTACACAAATACCACTTTGCTCACCTAATTGTGTTCTTCTAGGTTGAAGTGTTCGTTTACAGTAGCAGTTTTTATTTTTAGGATTCACTCTGTTCTCTTTTATATAGATAGATGAATTCGGAACTCTAAATCCAACATGGTCTGTAGTAGCTCTTTGAAACTTGAAAAAATGAAGGAGTTCTCAGTTTTGTCTCTATGTTTTGTTTCCCCTTCAAGTAGCCCTAGGCACAGATGTGCTAAAGCACTTTCATTGAGAGGGGTTGCCAGGCTTCTAAGAAATAACGAGTTTCCGAAATACCAGCAAATATTTTTTCAACCAATCTTGATGATCCGTGGTGGTAATGATCAGTACACAAATGCCACTTGGCTCACTAAATTGTGTTCTTCAAGTATGAAGCATTCATTTACAGTGGCAGTTTTTATTTTTAGGTTTCACTCTGTTCTCTCCCATATAGATAGATGAAATTGGAACTCTAAATCCAACATGGTTTGTAGTAGCTCTTTGAAACTTGAGAAAATAAAGGAGTTCTCAGTTGTGTCTCTATGGTTTGTTTCCTCTTCATGCCCCCTAAGCAGAAACTGGGAAAAAGCACTTTCATTGAAAGGGTTTGCCAAGCTCCCAAAAAATTACGGGTTTCCGAAATACCAGCAAATATTTTTTCACCCAATCTTGATGATACTTGGTGGTAATTACAAATACGCAAGTCCCACTTGGCTCCCCAAATTTTGCTCTTCTAGGTTGAAGCGTTCGTTTACCAGAGCAGTTTTTATTTTTAGGTTTCCCTCTGTTCTCTCCTATATAGATAGATGAATTTGGAACTCTAAATCCAACATGGTTTGTAGTAGCTCTTTGAATCTTGAGAAAATAAAAATGTTCTCAGTTTTGTCTCTATGGTTTGTTTCCTCTTCAAGTAGCCCTAAGCAGAGACAGTGGAATAGCACTTTCATTGAAAGGGCTTGCCAAGCTTCCAAGAAATTACGAGTTTTGAAATACCAGCAAATATTTTTTCACCCAATCTTGATGATACTTGGTGGTAATGATAAGTACACAAATCCCACTTGGCTCACCAAATTTTGTTCTTCTAGGTTGAAGCGTTCGTTTACAGTAGCTGTTTTAATTTTTAGGTTTCACTCTGTTCTCTCCTAGGTATATAGATGAATTTAAAACACTAAATCCAACATTGTTTGTAGTAGCTCTTTGAAACGTGACAAAATAAAGGAGATCTCAGTTTTGTCTCTATGGTTTGTTTCCTCTTCAAGTACCCCTTGGCACAGACTTTGGAAAAGCACTTTCATTGACAGTTGTTTTCAACCTTCTAAGAAATAACGAGTTTCCAAAATACCAGCAAATATTTTTCCACCAAATCTTGATGATACTGGTGGTAATGATCAGTACACAAATTCCACTTGACTCACCAAATTTGGTTCTTCTACGTTGAAGCGTTCGTTTACAGTAGCAGTTTATATTTTTAGGTGTCCCTCTGTTCTCTCCTATATAGATATATGAATTTGGAACTCTAAATCCAACATGGTTTGTAGTAGCTCTTTGAAACTTGAGAAAATAAAGGAGTTCTCAGTTTTGTCTCTATGATTTGTTTCCTCCTCAAGTATCCCTAAGCAGAGACTGTGGAAAAGCACTTTCATTGAAAGGGGTTGCCAAGCTTCCAAGAAATTAAAAGTTTCCGAAATATCAGCAAACTCTTTTTCACCCAATCTTGATGATACTTGGTGTTAATGACAAGTACACAAATCCCACTTGGCTAACCAAATTTTGTTCTTCGAGGTTGATGCGTTCGTTTACAATAGCAGTTTTTATTTTTAGGTTTCACTCTGTTCTCTTTATATAGATAGATGAATTTGGAACTCTAAATCCAACATTGTTTGTAGTAGCTCTTTGAAACTTGACAAAATGAAGGAGTTCTCAGTTTTGTCCTATATTTTGTTTCCTCTTCAAGTAGCCCTAAGCACAGACTGTGCAAAAGCAATTTCATTGAGAGGGGTTGCCAGCCTTCTAAGAAATAACGAGTTTTCGAAATAGCAGCAAATATTTTTTCACCCAATCTTGATGATACGTGGTGGTAATGATCAGTACACAAATCCCACTTGGCTCACCACATTTTTTTCTTCTAGGTTAAAGCGTTCGTTTACAGTAGCAGTTTTTATTTTTAGGTTTCACTCTGTTCTTTTTTATATAGATAGATGAAATTGGAACTCAAATCCAACATGGATTTTAGTAGCTCTTTGAAACTTGACAAAATGAAGAAGTTGTTAGTTTTGTCTCTATGTTTTGTTTCCTCTTCAAGTAGCACTAGGCAGAGACTGTGGAAAAGCACTTTCATTGAGAGGGGTCGCCAGGCTTCTAAGAAATAACGAGTTTCCGAAATACCAGCAATTATTTTTTCACCCAATCTTGATGATACTTGGTGGTAATGACAAGTACACAAATCCCACTTGGCTCACCGAATTTTGTTGTTCTAGGTTGAAGAGTTCGTTTACAGTAGCAGTTTTTATTTTTAGGTTTCACTCTGTTCTCTTTATATAGATAGATGAATTTGGAACTCTAAATCCAACATGGTTTGTAGTAGCTCTTTGAAACTTGACAAAATGAAGGAGTTCTCAGTTTTGTCCTATGTTTTGTTTCCTCTTCAAGTAGCCCTAAGCAAAGACTGTGCAAAAGCAATTTCATTGAGAGGGGTTGCCAGCCTTCTAAGAAATAACGAGTTTTCGAAATACCAGCAAATATTTTTTCACCCAATCTTGATGATACGTGGTGGTAATGATCAGTACACAAATCCCACTTGGCTCACCACATTTTTTTCTTCTAGGTTAAAGCGTTCGTTTACAGTAGCAGTTTTTATTTTTAGGTTTCACTCTGTTCTTTTTTATATAGATAGATGAATTTGCAACACAAATCCAACATGGATTTTAGTAGCTCTTTGAAACTTGACAAAATGAAGAAGTCCTCAGTTTTGTCTCTATGTTTTCTTTCCTCTTCAAGTAGCACTAGGCAGAGACTGTGGAAAAGCACTTTCATTGAGAGGGGTTGCCAGGCTTCTAAGAAATAAGGAGTTTCCGAAATACCAGCAATTATTTTTTCACCCAATCTTGATGATACTTGGTGGTAATGACAAGTACACGAATCCCACTTGGCTCACCAAATTTTGTTGTTCTAGGTTGAAGCGTTCGTTTACAGTAGCAGTTTATATTTTTAGGTGTCCCTATGCTCTCTTCTAGATAGATAGATGAATTTGGAACTCTAAATCCAACATGGTTTGTAGTAGCTCTTTGAAACTTGACAATATAAAGGAGTTCTCAGTTTTGTCTCTATGATTTGTCCTCTTCAAGTAGAACTAAGCAGAGGCTGTGGAAAAGCACTTTCATTGAAAGGGTTTGCCAAGCTCCCAAAAAATTACGGGTTTCCGAAATACCGGAAAATATTTTTTCACCCAATCTTGATGATACTTAGTGGTATCTACAAGTACACAAATCCCACTTGGCTCACCAAATTTTGCTCTTCTAGGTTGAAGCGTTCGTTTACAAGAGCAGTTTTTATTTTTAGGTTTCCCTCTGTTCTCTCCTATATAGATAGATGAATTTGGAACTCTAAATCCAACATGGTTTGTAGTAGCTCTTTGAAACTTGACAAAATAAAAATGTTCTCAGTTTTGTCTCTATGGTTTGTTTCCTCTTCAAATAGCCCTAGGCACCGACTGGGGAAAAGCACATTCATTGAGAGGGTTTGCAGAGCTTCTAAGAAATAACGAGTTTTCGAAATACCAGCAAATATTTTTTCATGCCTTCTTGATGATACGTGGTAGTAATGATCAGTACACAAATCCCACTTGGCTCACCAAATTGTGTTCTTCTAGGTTGAAGCGTTCGTTTACAGTAGCAGTTTTTATTTTTAGGTTTCACTCTGTTCTCTCCTATATAGATAGATGAATTTGGAACTCTAAATCCAACATGGTTTGTAGTAGCTCTTTGAAACTTGACAAAATAAAGGAGTTCTCAGTTTTGTCTCTATGGTTTGTTTCCTCTTCAACTAGCCCTAGGCTCAAACTGTGGAAAAGCACTTTCATTGAAAGGGGTTGCCAACTTCTAAGAAATAACGAGTTTCCGAAATACCAGCAAATATTTTTTCACCCAATCTAGATGATACTGGTGGTAATGATCAGTACACAAATCCCACTTGACTCACCAAATTTGGTTCTTCTAGGTTGAAGCGTTCGTTTACAGTAGCAGTTTATATTTTTACGTGTCCCTCTGTTCTCTCCTATATAGATAGATGAATTTGGAACTCTAAATCCAACATGGTTTGTAGTAGCTCTTTGAAACTTGACAAAATAAAGGAGATCTCAGTTTTGTCTCTATGGTTTGTTCCCTCTTCAAGTAGACCTAGGCACAGGCTGTGGAAAAGCACTTTCATTGAGAGGGTTTCCCAAGCTTCTAAGAAATAACGAGTTTCCGAAACATCAGCAAATATTTTTTCACCCAATCATGATGATACTTGGTGGTAATGATCAGTACACAAATACCACTTTGCTCACCTAATTGTGTTCTTCTAGGTTGAAGTGTTCGTTTACAGTAGCAGTTTTTATTTTTAGGATTCACTCTGTTCTCTTTTATATAGATAGATGAATTCGGAACTCTAAATCCAACATGGTCTGTAGTAGCTCTTTGAAACTTGAAAAAATGAAGGAGTTCTCAGTTTTGTCTCTATGTTTTGTTTCCCCTTCAAGTAGCCCTAGGCACAGATGTGCTAAAGCACTTTCATTGAGAGGGGTTGCCAGGCTTCTAAGAAATAACGAGTTTCCGAAATACCAGCAAATATTTTTTCACCCAATCTTGATGATACTTGGTGGTAATGAAAAGTACACAAATCCCACTTGGCTCACCAAATTTTGCTCTTCAAGGTTGAAGCGTTCGTTTACCAGAGCAGTTTTTATTTTTAGGTTTCCCTCTGTTCTCTCCTATATAGATAGATGAATTTGGAACTCTAAATCCAACATGGTTTGTAGTAGCTCTTTGAATCTTGAAAAAATAAAAATGTTCTCAGTTTTGTCTCTATGGTTTGTTTCCTCTTCAAGTAGCCCTAAGCAGAGACAGTGGAATAGCACTTTCATTGAAAGGGGTTGCCAAGCTTCCAAGAAATTACGAGTTTTGAAATACCAGCAAATATTTTTTCACCCAAACGTGATGATACTTGGTGGTAATGATAAATACACAAATCCCACTTGGCTCACCAAATTTTGTTCTTCTAGGTTGAAGCGTTCGTTTACAGTAGCTGTTTTTATTTTTAGGTTTCACTCTGTTCTCTCCTAGGTATATAGATGAATTTAAAACACTAAATCCAACATGGTTTGTAGTAGCTATTTGAAACGTGACAAAATAAAGGAGATCTCAGTTTTGTCTCTATGGTTTTTTTCCTCTTCAAGTACCCCTTGGCACAGACTTTGGAAAAGCACTTTCATTGAGAGTTGTTTTCAACCTTCTAAGAAATAACGAGTTTCCAAAATACCAGCAAATATTTTTCCACCCAATCTTGATGATACTGGTGGTAATGATCAGTACACAAATTCCACTTGACTCACCAAATTTGGTTCTTCTACGTTGAAGCGTTCGTTTACAGTAGCAGTTTATATTTTTAGGTGTCCCTCTGTTCTCTCCTATATAGATAGATGAATTTGGAACTCTAAATCCAACATGGTTTGTAGTAGCTCTTTGAAACTTGAGAAAATAAAGGAGTTCTCAGTTTTGTCTCTATGATTTGTTTCCTCCTCAAGTATCCCTAAGCAGAGACTGTGGAAAAGCACTTTCATTGAAAGGGGTTGCCAAGCTTCCAAGAAATTAAAAGTTTCCGAAATATCAGCAAACTCTTTTTCACCCAATCTTGATGATACTTGGTGTTAATGACAAGTACACAAATCCCACTTGGCTCACCAAATTTTGTTCTTCGAGGTTGATGCGTTCGTTTACAGTAGCAGTTTTTATTTTTAGGTTTCACTCTGTTCTCTTTATATAGATAGATGAATTTGGAACTCTAAATCCAACATTGTTTGTAGTAGCTCTTTGAAACTTGACAAAATGAAGGAGTTCTCAGTTTTGTCCTATGTTTTGTTTCCTCTTCAAGTAGCCCTAAGCACAGACTGTGCAAAAGTAATTTCATTGAGAGGGGTTGCCAGCCTTCTAAGAAATAACGAGTTTTCGAAATACCAGCAAATATTTTTTCACCCAATCTTGATGATACGTGGTGGTAATGATCAGTACACAAATCCCACTTGGCTCACCACATTTTTTTCTTCTAGGTTAAAGCGTTCGTTTACAGTAGCAGTTTTTATTTTTAGGTTTCTCTCTGTTCTTTTTTATATAGATAGATGAAATTGGAACTCAAATCCAACATGGATTTTAGTAGCTCTTTGAAACTTGACAAAATGAAGAAGTTCTCAGTTTTGTCTCTATGTTTTGTTTCCTCTTCAAGTAGCACTAGGCAGAGACTGTGGAAAAGCACTTTCATTGAGAGGGGTTGCCAGGCTTCTAAGAAATAACGAGTTTCCGAAATACCAGCAATTATTTTTTCACCCAATCTTGATGATACTTGGTGGTAATGACAAGTACACAAATCCCACTTGGCTCACCAAATTTTGTTGTTCTAGGTTGAAGAGTTCGTTTACAGTAGCAGTTTTTATTTTTAGGTTTCACTCTGTTCTCTTTATATAGATAGATGAATTTGGAACTCTAAATCTAACATGGTTTTAGTAGCTCTTTGAAACTTGACAAAATGAAGGAGTTCTCAGTTTTGTCCTATGTTTTGTTTCCTCTTCAAGTAGCCCTAAGCACAGACTGTGCAAAAGCAATTTCATTGAGAGGGGTTGCCAGCCTTCTAAGAAATAACGAGTTTTCGAAATACCAGCAAATATTTTTTCACCCAATCTTGATGATACGTGGTGGTAATGATCAGTACACAAATCCCACTTGGCTCACCACATTTTTTTTTCTTCTAGGTTAATGCGTTCGTTTACAGTAGCAGTTTTTATTTTTAGGTTTCACTCTGTTCTTTTTTATATAGATAGATGAATTTGCAACTCAAATCCAACATGGATTTTAGTAGCTCTTTGAAACTTGACAAAATGAAGAAGTCCTCAGTTTTGTCTCTATGTTTTGTTTCCTCTTCAAGTAGCACTAGGCAGAGACTGTGGAAAAGCACTTTCATTGAGAGGGGTTGCCAGGCTTCTAAGAAATAACGAGTTTCCGAAATACCAGCAATTATTTTTTCACCCAATCTTGATGATACTTGGTGGTAATGACAAGTACACAAATCCCACTTGGCTCACCAAATTTTGTTGTTCTAGGTTGAAGCGTTCGTTTACAGTAGCAGTTTATATTTTTAGGTGTCCCTATGCTCTCTTCTATATAGATAGATGAATTTGGAACTCTAAATCCAACATGGTTTGTAGTAGCTCTTTGAAACTTGACAATATAAAGGAGTTCTCAGTTTTGTCCCTATGATTCGTGCTCTTCAAGTAGAACTAATCAGAGACTGTGGAAAAGCACTTTCATTGAAAGGGTTTGCCAAGCTCCCAAAAAATTACGGGTTTCCGAAATACCGGAAAATATTTTATCACCCAATCTTGATGATACTTAGTGGTATCTACAAGTACACAAATCCCACTTGGCTCACCAAATTTTGCTCTTCTAGGTTGAAGCGTTCGTTTACAAGAGCAGTTTTTATTTTTAGGTTTCCCTCTGTTCTCTCCTATATAGATAGATGAATTTGGAACTCTAAATCCAACATGGTTTGTAATAGCTCTTTGAAACTTGACAAAATAAAAATGTTCTCAGTTTTGTCTCTATGGTTTGTTTCCTCTTCAAATAGCCCTAGGCACCGACTGGGGAAAAGCACATTCATTGAGAGGGTTTGCAGAGCTTCTAAGAAATAACGAGTTTTCGAAATACCAGCAAATATTTTTTCATGCCTTCTTGATGATACGTGGTAGTAATGATCAGTACACAAATCCCACTTGGCTCACCAAATTGTGTTCTTCTAGGTTGAAGCGTTCGTTTACAGTAGCAGTTTTTATTTTTAGGTTTCACTCTGTTCTCTCCTATATAGATAGATGAATTTGGAACTCTAAATCCAACATGGTTTGTAGTAGCTCTTTGAAACTTGACAAAATAAAGGAGTTCTCAGTTTTGTCTCTATGGTTTGTTTCCTCTTCAACTAGCCCTAGGCGCAAACTGTGGAAAAGCACTTTCATTGAAAGGGGTTGCCAACTTCTAAGAAATAACGAGTTTCCGAAATACCAGCAAATATTTTTTCACCCAATCTAGATGATACTGGTGGTAATGATCAGTACACAAATCCCACTTGACTCACCAAATTTGGTTCTTCTAGGTTGAAGCGTTCGTTTACAGTAGCAGTTTATATTTTTACGTGTCCCTCTGTTCTCTCCTATATAGATAGATGAATTTGGATCTCTAAATCCAACATGGTTTGTAGTAGCTCTTTGAAACTTGACAAAATAAAGGAGATCTCAGTTTTGTCTCTATGGTTTGTTCCCTCTTCAAGTAGACCTAGGCACAGGCTGTGGAAAAGCACTTTCATTGAGAGGGTTTCCCAAGCTTCTAAGAAATAACGAGTTTCCGAAACATCAGCAAATATTTTTTCACCCAATCATGATGATACTTGGTGGTAATGATCAGTACACAAATACCACTTTGCTCACCTAATTGGGTTCTTCGAGGTTGAAGTGTTCGTTTACAGTAGCAGTTTGTATTTTTAGGATTCACTCTGTTCTCTTTTATATAGATAGATGAATTCGGAACTCTAAATCCAACATGGTCTGTAGTAGCTCTTTGAAACTTGAAAAAATGAAGGAGTTCTCAGTTTTGTCTCTATGTTTTGTTTCCCCTTCAAGTAGCCCTAGGCACAGATGTGCTAAAGCACTTTCATTGAGAGGGGTTGCCAGGCTTCTAAGAAATAACGAGTTTCCGAAATACCAGCAAATATTTTTTCACCCAATCTTGATGATACTTGGTGGTAATGACAAGTACACAAATCCCACTTGGCTCACCAAATTTTGCTCTTCTAGGTTGAAGCGTTCGTTTACAGTAGCAGTTTTTATTTTTAGGTTTCCCTCTGTTCTCTCCTATATAGATAAATGAATTTGGAACTCTAAATCCAACATGGTTTGTAGTAGCTCTTTGAAACTTGACAAAATAAAAATGTTCTCAGTTTTGTCTCTATGGTTTGTTTCCTCTTCAAGTAGCCCTTAGCAGAGACTGTGGAAAAGCACTTTCATTGAAAGGGGTTGCCAAGCTTCCAAGAAATTATGAGTTTTGAAATACCAGCAAATATTTTTTCACCCAATCTTGATGATACTTTGTGGTAATGATAAGTACACAAATCCCACTTGGCTCACCAAATTTTGTCCTTCTAGGTTGAAGCGTTCATTTACAGTAGCTGTTTTTATTTTTAGGTTTCACTCTGTTCTCTCCTAGATATATAGATGAATTTAAACACTAAATCCAACATCGTTTGTAGTAGGTCTTTGAAACGTGACAAAATAAAGGAGATCTCAGTTTTGTCTCTATGGTTTGTTTCCTCTTCAAGTAGCCCTAGGCACAGACTGTGGAAAAGCACTTTCATTGCGAGTTGTTTTCAAGCTTCTAAGAAATAACGAGTTTCCAAAATACCAGCAAATATTTTTTCACCCAATCTTGATGATACTGGTGGTAATGATCAGTACACAAATTCAACTTGACTCACCAAAATTGGTTCTTCTAGGTTGAAGCGTTCGTTTACAGTAGCAGTTTTTATTTTTAGGTTTCACTCAGTTCTCTCCTATATAGATAGATGAATTTGGAACTCTAAATCCAACATGGTTTGTAGTACCTCTTTGAAACTTCATAAAATAAAGGAGTTCTCAGTTTTGTCTCTATGGTTTGTTTCCTCTTCAAGTAGCCCTAGGCACGTACTGTGGAAAAGCACTTTCATTGAGAGGGTTTTCCAAGCTTCTAAGAAATAACGAGTTTCCGAAATACCAGCAAATATTTTTTCGCCCAATCATGATGATACGTGGTGGTAATGATCAGTACACAAATACCACTTGGCTCACCAAATTGTGTTCTTCTTGGTTGAAGAGTTCGTTTACAGTAGCAGTTTTTATTTTTAGGTTTCACTCTGTTCTCTTTATATAGATAGATGAATTTGGAACTCTAAATCCAACATGGTTTGTAGTAGCTCTTTGAAACTTGACAAAAGAAAAAAGTTCTCAGTTTTGTCTCTATGGTTTGTTTCCTCTTCAAATAGCCCTAGGCACAGACTGGGGAAAAGCACATTCATTGAGAGGGGTTGCCAAGCTTCTAAGAAATAACGAGTTTCCGAAATACCAGCAAATATTTTTTCACCCAATCTTGATGATACTCGGTGGTAGTGACAAGTACACAAATCCCACTTGGCTCACCAAATTTTGCTCTTCTAGGTTGAAGCGTTTGTTTACAGTAGCAGTTTTTATTTTTAGGTTTCCCTCTGTTCTCTCCTATATAGATAGATGAATTTGGAACTCTAAATCCAACATGGTTTGTAGTAGCTCTTTGAAACTTGACAAAAGAAAAAAGTTCTCAATTTTGTCTCTATCCTTTGTTTCCTCTTCAAATAGCCCTAGGCACAGACTGGGGAAAAGCACATTCATTGAGAGGGGTTGCCAAGCTTCTAAGAAATAACGAGTTTCCGAAATACCAGCAAATATTTTTTCACCCAATCTTCATGATACGTGGTGGTAATGATCAGTACACAAATGCCACTTGGCTCACCAAATTGTGTTCTTCTAGGTTGAAGCGTTCGTTTATAGAAGCAGTTTTTATTTTTAGGTTTCACTCTGTTCTTTCCCATATAGACAGATGAATTTGGAACTCTAAATCCAATATGGTTTGTAGTAGCTCTTTGAAACTTAACAAAATAAAGGAGTTCTCAGTTTTGTCTCTATGGTTTGTTTTCTCTCCAAGTAGCCCTAGGCACAAACTGTAGAACAGCAATTTCATTGAAAGGGGTTGACAAGCTTCTAAGAAATAACGAGTTTCCGAAATACCAGCAAATATTTTTCACCCAATCTTGATGATACTTGGAGGTAATGATCAGTACACAAATCACACTTGGCTCACCAAATTTTGTTCTTCTAGGTTGAAGCATTCGTTTACAGTTTCAGTTTTTATTTTTACGTTTCCCTCTGTTCGCTCCTATATAGATAGATGAATTTGGAACTCTAAATCCAACATGGTTTGTAGTAGCTCTTTGAAACTTGACAAAATAAAGGAGTTCTCAGTTTTGTCTCTATGATTTGTTTCTTCTTCAAGTAGCCCTAAGCAGAAACTGGGGAAAAGCACTTTCATTGAAAGGGTTTGCCATGCTCCAAAAAATTACGAGTAGCCGAAATACCGGCAAATATTTTTTCACCCCATCTTGATGATACTTGGTGGTAATTACAAATACACAAATCCCACTTGGCTCACCAAATTTTTCTCTTCAAGTTTGAAGCGTTCGTTTACAAGTGCAGTTTTTATTTTTAGGTTTCCCTCTCTTCTCTCCTATATAGATAGATGAATTTGGAACTCTAAATCCAACATGGTTTGTAGTAGCTCTTTGAAACTTGACAAAATAAAAATGTTCTCAGTTTTGTCTCTATGGTTTGTTTCCTCTTCAAGTAGCCCTAAGCAGAGACTGTGGAAAAGCACTTTCATTAAAAGGGGTTGCCAAGCTTCCAAGAAATTACGAGTTTGGAAATACCAGCAAATATTTTTTCACCCAATCTTGATGATACTTGGTGGTAATGATAAGTACACAAATCCCACTTGGCTCACCAAATTTTGTTATTCTAGGTTGAAGCATTCGTTTACAGTAGCAGTTTTTATTTTTAGGTTTCACTCTGTTCTCTCCTAGGTATATAGATGAATTTAAAACACTAAATCCAACATGGTTTGTAGTAGCTCTTTGAAACGTGACAAAATAAAGGAGATCTCAGTTTTGTCTCTATGGTTTGTTTCCTCTTCAAGTACCCCTTGGCACAGACTTTGGAAAAGCACTTTCATTGACAGTTGTTTTCAACCTTCTAAGAAATAACGAGTTTCCAAAATACCAGCAAATATTTTTCCACCCAATCTTGATGATACTGAGTGGTAATGATCAGTACACAAATTCCACTTGACTCACCAAATTTGGTTCTTCTACGTTGACGCGTTCGTTTACAGTAGCAGTTTATATTTTTAGGTGTCCCTCTGTTCTCTTTTATATAGATAGATGAATTCGGAACTCTAAATCCAACATGGTTTGTAGTAGCTCTTTGAAACTTGACAAAATAAAGGAGTTCTCAGTTTTGTCTCTATGGTTTGTTTACTCTTCAAGTAGCCCTAGACACAGACTGTGGAAAGCACTTTCATTGAAAGTGTTTGCCAAGCTTCCAAGAAATAACGGGTTTCCGAAATACCAGCAAATATTTTTTCACCCAATCTTGATGATACTTGGTGGTAATGACAAGTACACAAATCCCACTTGGCTCACCAAATTTTGCTCTTCTAGCATGAAGCGTTCGTTTACAGTAGCAGTTTTTATTTTTAGGTTTCCCTCTGTTCTCTCCTATATAGATAAATGAATTTGGAACTCTAAATCCAACATGGTTTGTAGTAGCTCTTTGAAACTTGACAAAATAAAAATGTTCTCAGTTTTGTCTCTATGATTTGTTTCCTCCTCAAGTATCCCTAAGCAGAGACTGTGGAAAAGCACTTTCATTGAAAGGGGTTGCCAAGCTTCCAAGAAATTAAAAGTTTCCGAAATATCAGCAAACTCTTTTTCACCCAATCTTGATGATACTTGGTGTTAATGACAAGTACACAAATCCCACTTGGCTCACCAAATTTTGTTCTTCGAGGTTAATGCGTTCGTTTACAGTAGCAGTTTTTATTTTTAGGTTTCACTCTGTTCTCTTTATATAGATAGATGAATTTGGAGCTCTAAATCCAACATTGTTTGTAGTAGCTCTTTGAAACTTGACAAAATGAAGGAGTTCTCAGTTTTGTCCTATGTTTTGTTTCCTCTTCAAGTAGCCCTAAGCACAGACTGTGCAAAAGCAATTTCATTGAGAGGGGTTGCCAGCCTTCTAAGAAATAACGAGTTTTCGAAATACCAGCAAATATTTTTTCACCCAATCTTGATGATACGTGGTGGTAATGATCAGTACACAAATCCCACTTGGCTCACCACATTTTTTTCTTCTAGGTTAAAGCGTTCGTTTACAGTAGCAGTTTTTATTTTTAGGTTTCTCTCTGTTCTTTTTTATATAGATAGATGAAATTGGAACTCAAATCCAACATGGATTTTAGTAGCTCTTTGAAACTTGACAAAATGAAGAAGTCCTCAGTTTTGTCTCTATGTTTTGTTTCCTCTTCAAGTAGCACTAGGCAGAGACTGTGGAAAAGCACTTTCATTGAGAGGGGTTGCCAGGCTTCTAAGAAATAACGAGTTTCCGAAATACCAGCAATTATTTTTTCACCCAATCTTGATGATACTTGGTGGTAATGACAAGTACACAAATCCCACTTGGCTCACCAAATTTTGTTGTTCTAGGTTGAAGCGTTCGTTTACAGTAGCAGTTTATATTTTTAGGTGTCCCGATGCTCTCTTCTATATAGATAGATGAATTTGGAACTCTAAATCCAACATGGTTTGTAGTAGCTCTTTGAAAGTTGACAATATAAAGGAGTTCTCAGTTTTGTCCCTATGATTCGTCCTCTTCAAGTAGAACTAAGCAGAGACTGTGGAAAAGCACTTTCATTGAAAGGGTTTGCCAAGCTCCCAGAAAATTACGGGTTTCCGAAATACCGGAAAATATTTTTTCACCCAATCTTGATGATACTTAGTGGTATCTACAAGTACACAAATCCCACTTGGCTCACCAAATTTTGCTCTTCTAGGTTGAAGCGTTCGTTTACAAGAGCAGTTTTTATTTTTAGGTTTCCCTCTGTTCTCTCCTATATAGATAGATGAATTTGGAACTCTAAATCCAACAAGGTTTGTAGTAGCTCTTTGAAACTTGAGAAAATAAAAATGTTCTCAGTTTTGTCTCTATGGTTTGTTTCCTCTTCAAATAGCCCTAGGCACCGACTGGGGAAAAGCACATTCATTGAGAGGGTTTGCAGAGCTTCTAAGAAATAACGAGTTTCCAAAATACCAGCAAATATTTTTTCATGCCTTCTTGATGATACGTGGTAGTAATGATCAGTACACAAATCCCACTTGGCTCACCAAATTGTGTTCTTCTAGGTTGAAGCGTTCGTTTACAGTAGCAGTTTTTATTTTTAGGTTTCTCTCTGTTCTCTCCTATATAGATAGATGAATTTGGAACTCTAAATCCAACATGGTTTGTAGTAGCTCTTTGAAACTTGACAAAATAAAGGAGTTCTCAGTTTTGTCTCTATGGTTTGTTTCCTCTTCAACTAGCCCTAGGCTCAAACTGTGGAAAAGCACTTTCATTGAAAGGGGTTGCCAACTTCTAAGAAATAACGAGTTTCCGAAATACCAGCAAATATTTTTTCACCCAATCTAGATGATACTGGTGGTAATGATCAGTACACAAATCCCACTTGACTCACCAAATTTGGTTCTTCTAGGTTGAAGCGTTCGTTTACAGTAGCAGTTTATATTTTTACGTGTCCCTCTGTTCTCTCCTATATAGATAGATGAATTTGGAACTCTAAATCCAACATGGTTTGTAGTAGCTCTTTGAAACTTGACAAAATAAAGGAGATCTCAGTTTTGTCTCTATGGTTTGTTCCCTCTTCAAGTAGACCTAGGCACAGGCTGTGGAAAAGCACTTTCATTGAGAGGGTTTCCCAAGCTTCTAAGAAATAACGAGTTTCCGAAACATCAGCAAATATTTTTTCACCCAATCATGATGATACTTGGTGGTAATGATCAGTACACAAATACCACTTTGCTCACCTAATTGTGTTCTTCTAGGTTGAAGTGTTCGTTTACAGTAGCAGTTTTTATTTTTAGGATTCACTCTGTTCTCTTTTATATAGATAGATGAATTCGGAACTCTAAATCCAACATGGTCTGTAGTAGCTCTTTGAAACTTGAAAAAATGAAGGAGTTCTCAGTTTTGTCTCTATGTTTTGTTTCCCCTTCAAGTAGCCCTAGGCACAGATGTGCTAAAGCACTTTCATTGAGAGGGGTTGCCAGGCTTCTAAGAAATAACGAGTTTCCGAAATACCAGCAAATATTTTTTCACCCAATCTTGATGATACTTGGTGGTAATGACAAGTACACAAATCCCACTTGGCTCACCAAATTTTGCTCTTCTAGGTTGAAGCGTTCGTTTACAGTAGCAGTTTTTATTTTTAGGTTTCCCTCTGTTCTCTCCTATATAGATAAATGAATTTGGAACTCTAAATCCAACATGGTTTGTAGTAGCTCTTTGAAACTTGACAAAATAAAAATGTTCTCAGTTTTGTCTCTATGGTTTGTTTCCTCTTCAAGTAGCCCTTAGCAGAGACTGTGGAAAAGCACTTTCATTGAAAGGGGTTGCCAAGCTTCCAAGAAATTATGAGTTTTGAAATACCAGCAAATATTTTTTCACCCAATCTTGATGATACTTTGTGGTAATGATAAGTACACAAATCCCACTTGGCTCACCAAATTTTGTCCTTCTAGGTTGAAGCGTTCATTTACAGTAGCTGTTTTTATTTTTAGGTTTCACTCTGTTCTCTCCTAGATATATAGATGAATTTAAACACTAAATCCAACATCGTTTGTAGTAGGTCTTTGAAACGTGACAAAATAAAGGAGATCTCAGTTTTGTCTCTATGGTTTGTTTCCTCTTCAAGTAGCCCTAGGCACAGACTGTGGAAAAGCACTTTCATTGCGAGTTGTTTTCAAGCTTCTAAGAAATAACGAGTTTCCAAAATACCAGCAAATATTTTTTCACCCAATCTTGATGATACTGGTGGTAATGATCAGTACACAAATTCAACTTGACTCACCAAAATTGGTTCTTCTAGGTTGAAGCGTTCGTTTACAGTAGCAGTTTTTATTTTTAGGTTTCACTCAGTTCTCTCCTATATAGATAGATGAATTTGGAACTCTAAATCCAACATGGTTTGTAGTACCTCTTTGAAACTTCATAAAATAAAGGAGTTCTCAGTTTTGTCTCTATGGTTTGTTTCCTCTTCAAGTAGCCCTAGGCACGTACTGTGGAAAAGCACTTTCATTGAGAGGGTTTTCCAAGCTTCTAAGAAATAACGAGTTTCCGAAATACCAGCAAATATTTTTTCGCCCAATCCTGATGATACGTGGTGGTAATGATCAGTACACAAATACCACTTGGCTCACCAAATTGTGTTCTTCTTGGTTGAAGTGTTCGTTTACAGTAGCAGTTTTTATTTTTAGGTTTCACTCTGTTCTCTTTATATAGATAGATGAATTTGGAACTCTAAATCCAACATGGTTTGTAGTAGCTCTTTGAAACTTGACAAAAGAAAAAAGTTCTCAGTTTTGTCTCTATGGTTTGTTTCCTCTTCAAATAGCCCTAGGCACAGACTGGGGAAAAGCACATTCATTGAGAGGGGTTGCCAAGCTTCTAAGAAATAACGAGTTTCCGAAATACCAGCAAATATTTTTTCACCCAATCTTGATGATACTCGGTGGTAATGACAAGTACACAAATCCCACTTGGCTCACCAAATTTTGCTCTTCTAGGTTGAAGCGTTTGTTTACAGTAGCAGTTTTTATTTTTAGGTTTCCCTCTGTTCTCTCCTATATAGATAGATGAATTTGGAACTCTAAATCCAACATGGTTTGTAGTAGCTCTTTGAAACTTGACAAAAGAAAAAAGTTCTCAATTTTGTCTCTATCCTTTGTTTCCTCTTCAAATAGCCCTAGGCACAGACTGGGGAAAAGCACATTCATTGAGAGGGGTTGCCAAGCTTCTAAGAAATAACGAGTTTCCGAAATACCAGCAAATATTTTTTCACCCAATCTTCATGATACGCGGTGGTAATGATCAGTACACAAATGCCTCTTGGCTCACCAAATTGTGTTCTTCTAGGTTGAAGCGTTCGTTTATAGAAGCAGTTTTTATTTTTAGGTTTCACTCTGTTCTTTCCCATATAGACAGATGAATTTGGAACTCTACATCCAATATGGTTTGTAGTAGCTCTTTGAAACTTAACAAAATAAAGGAGTTCTCAGTTTTGTCTCTATGGTTTGTTTTCTCTCCAAGTAGCCCTAGGCACAAACTGTAGAACAGCACTTTCATTGAAAGGGGTTGCCAAGCTTCTAAGAAATAACGAGTTTCCGAAATACCAGCAAATATTTTTCACCCAATCTTGATGATACTTGGAGGTAATGATCAGTACACAAATCACACTTGGCTCACCAAATTTTGTTCTTCTAGGTTGAAGCATTCGTTTACACTAGCAGTTTTTATTTTTAGGTTTCCCTCTGTTCGCTCCTATATAGATAGATGAATTTGGAACTCTAAATCCAACATGGTTTGTAGTAGCTCTTTGAAACTTGACAAAATAAAGGAGTTCTCAGTTTTGTCTCTATGATTTGTTTCTTCTTCAAGTAGCCCTGAGCAGAAACTGGGGAAAAGCACTTTCATTGAAAGGGTTTGCCAAGCTCCAAAAAATTACGGGTAGCCGAAATACCGGCAAATATTTTTTCACCCCATCTTGATGATACTTGGTGGTAATTACAAATACACAAATTTCACTTGGCTCACCAAATTTTTCTCTTCAAGTTTGAAGCGTTCGTTTACAAGTGCAGTTTTTATTTTTAGGTTTCCCTCTCTTCTCTCCTATATAGATAGATGAATTTGGAACTCTAAATCCAACATGGTTTGTAGTAGCTCTTTGAAACTTGACAAAAACAAATGTTCTCAGTTTTGTCTCTATGGTTTGTTTCCTCTTCAAGTAGCCCTAAGCAGAGACTGTGGAAAAGCACTTTCATTAAAAGGGGTTGCCAAGCTTCCAAGAAATTACGAGTTTGGAAATACCAGCAAATATTTTTTCACCCAATCTTGATGATACTTGGTGGTAATGATAAGTACACAAATCCCACTTGGCTAACCAAATTTTGTTATTCTAGGTTGAAGCGTTCGTTTACAGTAGCTGTTTTTATTTTTAGGTTTCACTCTGTTCTCTCCTAGGTATATAGATGAATTTAAAACACTAAATCCAACATGGTTTGTAGTAGCTCTTTGAAACGTGACAAAATAAAGGAGATCTCAGTTTTGTCTCTATGGTTTGTTTCCTCTTCAAGTACCCCTTGGCACAGACTTTGGAAAAGCACTTTCATTGACAGTTGTTTTCAACCTTCTAAGAAATAACGAGTTTCCAAAATACCAGCAAATATTTTTCCACCCAATCTTGATGATACTGGTGGTAATGATCAGTACACAAATTCCCCTTGACTCACCAAATTTGGTTCTTCTACGTTGACGCGTTCGTTTACAATAGCAGCTTATATTTTTAGGTGTCCCTCTGTTCTCTTTTATATAGATAGATGAATTCGGAACTCTAAATCCAACATGGTTTGTAGTAGCTCTTTGAAACTTGACAAAATGAAGGAGTTCTCAGTTTTGTCTCTATGGTTTGTTTCCTCTTCAAGTAGCCCTAGACACAGACTGTGGAAAAGCACTTTCATTGAAAGGGTTTGCCAAGCTTCCAAGAAATTACGGGTTTCCGAAATACCAGCAAATATTTTTTCACCCAATCTTGATGATACTTGGTGGTAATGACAAGTACACAAATCCCACTTGGCTCACAAATTTTGCTCTTCTAGGTTGAAGCGTTCATTTACAGTAGCAGTTTTTATTTTTAGGTTTCTCTCTGTTCTCTCCTATATAGATAGCTGAATTTGGAACTCTAAATTCAACATGGTTTGTAGTAGCTCTTTGAAACTTGACAAAATAAAAAAGTTCTCAGTTTTTTCTCTATGGTTTGTTGCCTCTTCAAGTAGCCCTAGGCACAGACTGGGGAAAAGCACATTCATTGAGAGGAGTTGGGAAGCTTCTAAGAAATAACGAGTTTCCGAAATACCAGCAAATATTTTTTCAACCAATCTTGATGATCCGTGGTGGTAATGATCAGTACACAAATGCCACTTGGCTCACTAACTTGTGTTCTTCAAGTATGAAGCATTCATTTACAGTGGCAGTTTTTATTTTTAGGTTTCACTCTGTTCTCTCCCATATAGATAGATGAAATTGGAACTCTAAATCCAACATGGTTTGTAGTAGCTCTTTGAAACTTGAAAAAATAAAGGAGTTCTCAGTTGTGTCTCTATGGTTTGTTTCCTCTTCATGCCCCATAAGCAGAAACTGGGAAAAAGCACTTTCATTGAAAGGGTTTGCCAAGCTCCCAAAAAATTACGGGTTTCCGAAATACCAGCAAATATTTTTTCACCCAATCTTGATGATACTTGGTGGTAATTACAAATACGCAAGTCCCACTTGGCTCCCCAAATTTTGCTCTTCTAGGTTGAAGCGTTCGTTTACCAGAGCAGTTTTTATTTTTAGGTTTCCCTCTGTTCTCTCCTATATAGATAGATGAATTTGGAACTCTAAATCCAACATGGTTTGTAGTAGCTCTTTGAATCTTGAAAAAATAAAAATGTTCTCAGTTTTGTCTCTATGGTTTGTTTCCTCTTCAAGTAGCCCTAAGCAGAGACAGTGGAATAGCACTTTCATTGAAAGGGGTTGCCAAGCTTCCAAGAAATTACGAGTTTTGAAATACCAGCAAATATTTTTTCACCCAATCTTGATGATACTTGGTGGTAATGATAAGTACACAAATCCCACTTGGCTCACCAAATTTTGTTCTTCTAGGTTGAAGCATTCGTTTACAGTAGCTGTGTTTATTTTTAGGTTTCACTCTGTTCTCTCCTAGGTATATAGATGAATTTAAAACACTAAATCCAACATTGTTTGTAGTAGCTCTTTGAAACGTGACAAAATAAAGGAGATCTCAGTTTTGTCTCTATGGTTTGTTTCCTCTTCAAGTACCCCTTGGCACAGACTTTGGAAAAGCACTTTCATTGACAGTTGTTTTCAACCTTCTAAGAAATAACGAGTTTCCAAAATACCAGCAAATATTTTTCCACCCAATCTTGATGATACTGGTGGTAATGATCAGTACACAAATTCCACTTGACTCACCAAATTTGGTTCTTCTACGTTGAAGCGTTCGTTTACAGTAGCAGTTTATATTTTTAGGTGTCCCTCTGTTCTCTCCTATATAGATAGATGAATTTGGAACTCTAAATCCAACATGGTTTGTAGTAGCTCTTTGAAACTTGAGAAAATAAAGGAGTTCTCAGTTTTGTCTCTATGATTTGTTTCCTCCTCAAGTATCCCTAAGCAGAGACTGTGGAAAAGCACTTTCATTGAAAGGGGTTGCCAAGCTTCCAAGAAATTAAAAGTTTCCGAAATATCAGCAAACTCTTTTTCACCCAATCTTGATGATACTTGGTGTTAATGACAAGTACACAAATCCCACTTGGCTAACCAAATTTTGTTCTTCGAGGTTGATGCGTTCGTTTACAGTAGCAGTTTTTATTTTTAGGTTTCACTCTGTTCTCTTTATATAGATAGATGAATTTGGAACTCTAAATCCAACATTGTTTGTAGTAGCTCTTTGAAACTTGACAAAATGAAGGAGTTCTCAGTTTTGTCCTATGTTTTGTTTCCTCTTCAAGTAGCCCTAAGCACAGACTGTGCAAAAGCAATTTCATTGAGAGGGGTTGCCAGCCTTCTAAGAAATAACGAGTTTTCGAAATACCAGCAAATATTTTTTCACCCAATCTTGATGATACGTGGTGGTAATGATCAGTACACAAATCCCACTTGGCTCACCACATTTTTTTCTTCTAGGTTAAAGCGTTCGTTTACAGTAGCAGTTTTTATTTTTAGGTTTCACTCTGTTCTTTTTTATATAGATAGATGAATTTGCAACTCAAATCCAACATGGATTTTAGTAGCTCTTTGAAACTTGACAAAATGAAGAAGTCCTCAGTTTTGTCTCTATGTTTTGTTTCCTCTTCAAGTAGCACTAGGCAGAGACTGTGGAAAAGCACTTTCATTGAGAGGGGTTGCCAGGCTTCTAAGAAATAACGAGTTTCCGAAATACCAGCAATTATTTTTTCACCCAATCTTGATGATACTTTGTGGTAATGACAAGTACACGAATCCCACTTGGCTCACCAAATTTTGTTGTTCTAGGTTGAAGCGTTCGTTTACAGTAGCAGTTTATATTTTTAGGTGTCCCTATGCTCTCTTCTATATAGATAGATGAATTTGGAACTCTAAATCCAACATGGTTTGTAGTAGCTCTTTGAAACTTGACAAAATGAAGGAGTTCTCAGTTTTGTCTCTATGATTTGTCCTCTTCAAGTAGAACTAAGCAGAGACTGTGGAAAAGCACTTTCATTGAAAGGGTTTGCCAAGCTCCCAAAAAATTACGGGTTTCCGAAATACCGGAAAATATTTTTTCACCCAATCTTGATGATACTTAGTGGTATCTACAAGTACACAAATCCCACTTGGCTCACCACATTTTGCTCTTCTAGGTTGAAGCGTTCGTTCACAAGAGCAGTTTTTATTTTTAGGTTTCCCTCTGTTCTCTCCTATATAGATAGATGAATTTGGAACTCTAAATCCAACATGGTTTGTAGTAGCTCTTTGAAACTTGACAAAATAAAAATGTTCTCAGTTTTGTCTCTATGGTTTGTTTCCTCTTCAAATAGCCCTAGGCACCGACTGGGGAAAAGCACATTCATTGAGAGGGTTTGCAGAGCTTCTAAGAAATAACGAGTTTTCGAAATACCAGCAAATATTTTTTCATGCCTTCTTGATGATACGTGGTAGTAATGATCAGTACACAAATCCCACTTGGCTCACCAAATTGTGTTCTTCTAGGTTGAAGCGTTCGTTTACAGTAGCAGTTTTTATTTTTAGGTTTCACTCTGTTCTCTCCTATATAGATAGATGAATTTGGAACTCTAAATCCAACATGGTTTGTAGTAGCTCTATGAAACTTGACAAAATAAAGGAGTTCTCAGTTTTGTCTCTATGGTTTGTTTCCTCTTCAACTAGCCCTAGGCTCAAACTGTGGAAAAGCACTTTCATTGAAAGGGGTTGCCAACTTCTAAGAAATAACGAGTTTCCGAAATACCAGCAAATATTTTTTCACCCAATCTAGATGATACTGGTGGTAATGATCAGTACACAAATCCCACTTGACTCACCAAATTTGGTTCTTCTAGGTTGAAGCGTTCGTTTACAGTAGCAGTTTATATTTTTACGTGTCCCTCTGTTCTCTCCTATATAGATAGATGAATTTGGAACTCTAAATCCAACATGGTTTGTAGTAGCTCTTTGAAACTTGACAAAATAAAGGAGATCTCAGTTTTGTCTCTATGGTTTGTTCCCTCTTCAAGTAGACCTAGGCAAGGCTGTGGAAAAGCACTTTCATTGAGAGGGTTTCCCAAGCTTCTAAGAAATAACGAGTTTCCGAAACATCAGCAAATATTTTTTCACCCAATCATGATGATACTTGGTGGTAATGATCAGTACACAAATACCACTTTGCTCACCTAATTGTGTTCTTCTAGGTTGAAGTGTTCGTTTACAGTAGCAGTTTTTATTTTTAGGATTCACTCTGTTCTCTTTTATATAGATAGATGAATTCGGAATTCTAAATCCAACATGGTCTGTAGTAGCTCTTTGAAACTTGAAAAAATGAAGGAGTTCTCAGTTTTGTCTCTATGTTTTGTTTCCCCTTCAAGTAGCCCTAGGCACAGATGTGCTAAAGCACTTTCATTGAGAGGGGTTGCCAGGCTTCTAAGAAATAACGAATTTCCGAAATACCAGCAAATATTTTTTCACCCAATCTTGATGATACTTGGTGGTAATGACAAGTACACAAATCCCACTTGGCTCACCAAATTTTGCTCTTCTAGGTTGAAGCGTTCGTTTACAGTAGCAGTTTTTATTTTTAGGTTTCCTTCTGTTCTCTCCTATATAGATAAATGAATTTGGAACTCTAAATCCAACATGGTTTGTAGTAGCTCTTTGAAACTTGACAAAATAAAAATGTTCTCAGTTTTGTCTCTATGGTTTGTTTCCTCTTCAAGTAGCCCTTAGCAGAGACTGTGGAAAAGCACTTTCATTGAAAGGGGTTGCCAAGCTTCCAAGAAATTATGAGTTTTGTAATACCAGCAAATATTTTTTCACCCAATCTTGATGATACTTGGTGGTAATGATAAGTACACAAATCCCACTTGGCTCACCAAATTTTGTCCTTCTAGGTTGAAGCGTTCATTTACAGTAGCTGTTTTTATTTTTAGGTTTCACTCTGTTCTCTCCTAGATATATAGATGAATTTAAACACTAAATCCAACATCGTTTGTAGTAGGTCTTGGAAACGTGACAAAATAAAGGAGATCTCAGTTTTGTCTCTATGGTTTGTTTCCTCTTCAAGTAGCCCTAGGCACAGACTGTGGAAAAGCACTTTCATTGCGAGTTGTTTTCAAGCTTCTAAGAAATAACGAGTTTCCAAAATACCAGCAAATATTTTTTCACCCAATCTTGATGATACTGGTGGTAATGATCAGTACACAAATTCAACTTGACTCACCAAAATTGGTTCTTCTAGGTTGAAGCGTTCGTTTACAGTAGCAGTTTTTATTTTTAGGTTTCACTCAGTTCTCTCCTATATAGATAGATGAATTTGGAACTCTAAATCCAACATGGTTTGTAGTACCTCTTTGAAACTTCATAAAATAAAGGAGTTCTCAGTTTTGTCTCTATGGTTTGTTTCCTCTTCAAGTAGCCCTAGGCACGTACTGTGGAAAAGCACTTTCATTGAGAGGGTTTTCCAAGCTTCTAAGAAATAACGAGTTTCCGAAATACCAGCAAATATTTTTTCGCCCAATCCTGATGATACGTGGTGGTAATGATCAGTACACAAATACCACTTGGCTCACCAAATTGTGTTCTTCTTGGTTGAAGAGTTCGTTTACAGTAGCAGTTTTTATTTTTAGGTTTCACTCTGTTCTCTTTATATAGATAGATGAATTTGGAACTCTAAATCCAACATGGTTTGTAGTAGCTCTCTGAAACTTGACAAAATAAAGGAGTTCTCAGTTTTGTCTCTATGGTTTGTTTACTCTTCAAGTAGCCCTAGACACAGACTGTGGAAAGCACTTTCATTGAAAGTGTTTGCCAAGCTTCCAAGAAATAACGGGTTTCGGAAATACCAGCAAATATTTTTTCACGCAATCTTGATGATACTTGGTGGTAATGACAAGTACACAAATCCCACTTGGCTCACCAAATTTTGCTCTTCTAGGTTGAAGCGTTCGTTTACAGTAGCAGTTTTTATTTTTAGGTTTCCCTCTGTTCTCTCCTATATAGATAAATGAATTTGGAACTCTAAATCCAACATGGTTTGTAGTAGCTCTTTGAAACTTGACAAAATAAAAATGTTCTCAGTTTTGTCTCTATGATTTGTTTCCTCCTCAAGTATCCCTAAGCAGAGACTGTGGAAAAGCACTTTCATTGAAAGGGGTTGCCAAGCTTCCAAGAAATTAAAAGTTTCCGAAATATCAGCAAACTCTTTTTCACCCAATCTTGATGATACTTGGTGTTAATGACAAGTACACAAATCCCACTTGGCTCACCAAATTTTGTTCTTCGAGGTTAATGCGTTCGTTTACAGTAGCAGTTTTTATTTTTAGGTTTCACTCTGTTCTCTTTATATAGATAGATGAATTTGGAACTCTAAATCCAACATTGTTTGTAGTAGCTCTTTGAAACTTGACAAAATGAAGGAGTTCTCACTTTTGTCCTATGTTTTGTTTCCTCTTCAAGTAGCCCTAAGCACAGACTGTGCAAAAGCAATTTCATTGAGAGGGGTTGCCAGCCTTCTAAGAAATAACGAGTTTTCGAAATACCAGCAAATATTTTTTCACCCAATCTTGATGATACGTGGTGGTAATGATCAGTACACAAATCCCACTTGGCTCACCACATTTTTTTCTTCTAGGTTAAAGCGTTCGTTTACAGTAGCAGTTTTTATTTTTAGGTTTCTCTCTGTTCTTTTTTATATAGATAGATGAAATTGGAACTCAAATCCAACATGGATTTTAGTAGCTCTTTGAAACTTGACAAAATGAAGAAGTTCTCAGTTTTGTCTCTATGTTTTGTTTCCTCTTCAAGTAGCACTAGGCAGAGACTGTGGAAAAGCACTTTCATTGAGAGGGGTTGCCAGGCTTCTAAGAAATAACGAGTTTCCGAAATACCAGCAATTATTTTTTCACCCAATCTTGATGATACTTGGTGGTAATGACAAGTACACAAATCCCACTTGGCTCACCAAATTTTGTTGTTCTAGGTTGAAGAGTTCGTTTACAGTAGCAGTTTTTATTTTTAGGTTTCACTCTGTTCTCTTTATATAGATAGATGAATTTGGAACTCTAAATCCAACATGGTTTGTAGTAGCTCTTTGAAACTTGACAAAATGAAGGAGTTCTCAGTTTTGTCCTATGTTTTGTTTCCTCTTCAAGTAGCCCTAAGCACAGACTGTGCAAAAGCAATTTCATTGAGAGGGGTTGCCAGCCTTCTAAGAAATAACGAGTTTTCGAAATACCAGCAAATATTTTTTCACCCAATCTTGATGATACGTGGTGGTAATGATCAGTACACAAATCCCACTTGGCTCACCACATTTTTTTTCTTCTAAGTTAAAGCGTTCGTTTACAGTAGCAGTTTTTATTTTTAGGTTTCACTCTGTTCTTTTTTATATAGATAGATGAATTTGCAAATCAAATCCAACATGGATTTTAGTAGCTCTTTGAAACTTGACAAAATGAAGAAGTCCTCAGTTTTGTCTCTATGTTTTGTTTCCTCTTCAAGTAGCACTAGGCAGAGACTGTGGAAAAGCACTTTCATTGAGAGGGGTTGCCAGGCTTCTAAGAAATAATGAGTTTCCGAAATACCAGCAATTATTTTTTCACCCAATCTTGATGATACTTGGTGGTAATGACAAGTACACAAATCCCACTTGGCTCACCAAATTTTGTTGTTCTAGGTTGAAGCGTTCGTTTACAGTAGCAGTTTATATTTTTAGGTGTCCCTATGCTCTCTTCTATATAGATAGATGAATTTGGAACTCTAAATCCAACATGGTTTGTAGTAGCTCTTTGAAACTTGACAATATAAAGGAGTTCTCAGTTTTGTCCCTATGATTCGTCCTCTTCAAGTAGAACTAAGCAGAGACTGTGGAAAAGCACTTTCATTGAAAGGGTTTGCCAAGCTCCCAAAAAATTACGGGTTTCCGAAATACCGGAAAATATTTTTTCACCCAATCTTGATGATACTTAGTGGTATCTACAAGTACACAAATCCCACTTGGCTCACCAAATTTTGCTCTTCTAGGTTGAAGCGTTCGTTTACAAGAGCAGTTTTTATTTTTAGGTTTCACTCTGTTCTCTCCTATATAGATAGATGAATTTGGAACTCTAAATCCAACATGGTTTGTAGTAGCTCTTTGAAACTTGACAAAATAAAAATGTTCTCAGTTTTGTCTCTATGGTTTGTTTCCTCTTCAAATAGCCCTAGGCACCGACTGGGGAAAAGCACATTCATTGAGAGGGTTTGCAGAGCTTCTAAGAAATAACGAGTTTTCGAAATACCAGCAAATATTTTTTCATGCCTTCTTGATGATACGTGGTAGTAATGATCAGTACACAAATCCCACTTGGCTCACCAAATTGTGTTCTTCTAGGTTGAAGCGTTCGTTTACAGTAGCAGTTTTTATTTTTAGGTTTCACTCTGTTCTCTCCTATATAGATAGATGAATTTGGAACTCTAAATCCAACATGGTTTGTAGTAGCTCTTTGAAACTTGACAAAATAAAGGAGTTCTCAGTTTTGTCTCTATGGTTTGTTTCCTCTTCAACTAGCCCTAGGCTCAAACTGTGGAAAAGCACTTTCATTGAAAGGGGTTGCCAACTTCTAAGAAATAACGAGTTTCCGAAATACCAGCAAATATTTTTTCACCCAATCTAGATGATACTGGTGGTAATGATCAGTACACAAATCCCACTTGACTCACCAAATTTGGTTCTTCTAGGTTGAAGCGTTCGTTTACAGTAGCAGTTTATATTTTTACGTGTCCCTCTGTTCTCTCCTATATAGATAGATGAATTTGGAACTCTAAATCCAACATGGTTTGTAGTAGCTCTTTGAAACTTGACAAAATAAAGGAGATCTCAGTTTTGTCTCTATTGTTTGTTCCCTCTTCAAGTAGACCTAGGCACAGGCTGTGGAAAAGCACTTTCATTGAGAGGGTTTCCCAAGCTTCTAAGAAATAACGAGTTTCCGAAACATCAGCAAATATTTTTTCACCCAATCATGATGATACTTTGTGGTAATGATCAGTACACAAATACCACTTTGCTCACCTAATTGTGTTCTTCTAGGTTGAAGTGTTCGTTTACAGTAGCAGTTTTTATTTTTAGGATTCACTCTGTTCTCTTTTATATAGATAGATGAATTCGGAACTCTAAATCCAACATGGTCTGTAGTAGCTCTTTGAAACTTGAAAAAATGAAGGAGTTCTCAGGTTTGTCTCTATGTTTTGTTTCCCCTTCAAGTAGCCCTAGGCACAGATGTGCTAAAGCACTTTCATTGAGAGGGGTTGCCAGGCTTCTAAGAAATAACGAGTTTCCGAAATACCAGCAAATATTTTTTCACCCAATCTTGATGATACTTGGTGGTAATGACAAGTACACAAATCCCACTTGGCTCACCAAATTTTGCTCTTCTAGGTTGAAGCGTTCGTTTACAGTAGCAGTTTTTATTTTTAGGTTTCCCTCTGTTCTCTCCTATATAGATAAATGAATTTGGAACTCTAAATCCAACATGGTTTGTAGTAGCTCTTTGAAACTTGACAAAATAAAAATGTTCTCAGTTTTGTCTCTATGGTTTGTTTCCTCTTCAAGTAGCCCTTAGCAGAGACTGTGGAAAAGCACTTTCATTGAAAGGGGTTGCCAAGCTTCCAAGAAATTATGAGTGCTGAAATACCAGCAAATATTTTTTCACCCAATCTTGATGATACTTGGTGGTAATGATAAGTAGACAAATCCCACTTGGCTCACCAAATTTTGTCCTTCTAGTTTGAAGCGTACATTTACAGTAGCTGTTTTTATTTTTAGGTTTCACTCTGTTCTCTCCTAGATATATAGATGAATTTAAACACTAAATCCAACATCGTTTGTAGTAGGTCTTGGAAACGTGACAAAATAAAGGAGATCTCAGTTTTGTCTCTATGGTTTGTTTCCTCTTCAAGTAGCCCTAGGCACAGACTGTGGAAAAGCACTTTCATTGCGAGTTGTTTTCAAGCTTCTAAGAAATAACGAGTTTCCAAAATACCAGCAAATATTTTTTCACCCAATCTTGATGATACTGGTGGTAATGATCAGTACACAAATTCAACTTGACTCACCAAAATTGGTTCTTCTAGGTTGAAGCGTTCGTTTACAGTAGCAGTTTTTATTTTTAGGTTTCACTCAGTTCTCTCCTATATAGATAGATGAATTTGGAACTCTAAATCCAACATGGTTTGTAGTACCTCTTTGAAACTTCATAAAATGAAGGAGTTCTCAGTTTTGTCTCTATGGTTTGTTTCCTCTTCAAGTAGCCCTAGGCACGTACTGTGGAAAAGCACTTTCATTGAGAGGGTTTTCCAAGCTTCTAAGAAATAACGAGTTTCCAAAATACCAGCAAATATTTTTTCGCCCAATCCTGATGATACGTGGTGGTAATGATCAGTACACAAATACCACTTGGCTCACCAAATTGTGTTCTTCTTGGTTGAAGAGTTCGTTTACTGTAGCAGTTTTTATTTTTAGGTTTCACTCTGTTCTCTTTATATAGATAGATGAATTTGGAACTCTAAATCCAACATGGTTTGTAGTAGCTCTTTGAAACGTGACAAAAGAAAAAAGTTCTCAATTTTGTCTCTATCCTTTGTTTCCTCTTCAAATAGCCCTAGGCACAGACTGGGGAAAAGCACATTCATTGAGAGGGGTTGCCAAGCTTCTAAGAAATAACGAGTTTCCGAAATACCAGCAAATATTTTTTCACCCAATCTTCATGATACGCGGTGGTAATGATCAGTACACAAATGCCTCTTGGCTCACCAAATTGTGTTCTTCTAGGTTGAAGCGTTCGTTTATAGAAGCAGTTTTTATTTTTAGGTTTCACTCTGTTCTTTCCCATATAGACAGATGAATTTGGAACTCTACATCCAATATGGTTTGTAGTAGCTCTTTGAAACTTAACAAAATAAAGGAGTTCTCAGTTTTGTCTCTATGGTTTGTTTTCTCTCCAAGTAGCCCTAGGCACAAACTGTAGAACAGCACTTTCATTGAAAGGGGTTGCCACGCTTCTAAGAAATAACGAGTTTCCGAAATACCAGCAAATATTTTTCACCCAATCTTGATGATACTTGGAGGTAATGATCAGTACACAAATCACACTTGGCTCACCAAATTTTGTTCTTCTAGGTTGAAGCATTCGTTTACAGTAGCAGTTTTTATTTTTAGGTTTCCCTCTGTTCGCTCCTATATAGATAGATGAATTTGGAACTCTAAATCCAACATGGTTTGTAGTAGCTCTTTGAAACTTGACAAAATAAAGGAGTTCTCAGTTTTGTCTCTATGATTTGTTTCTTCTTCAAGTAGCCCTGAGCAGAAACTGGGGAAAAGCACTTTCATTGAAAGGGTTTGCCAAGCTCCAAAAAATTACGGGTAGCCGAAATACCGGCAAATATTTTTTCACCCCATCTTGATGATACTTGGTGGTAATTACAAATACACAAATCCCACTTGGCTCACCAAATTTTTCTCTTCAAGTTTGAAGCGTTCGTTTACAAGTGCAGTTTTTATTTTTAGGTTTCCCTCTCTTCTCTCCTATATAGATAGATGAATTTGGAACTCTAAATCCAACATGGTTTGTAGTAGCTTTTTGGAACTTGACAAAATAAAAATGTTCTCAGTTTTGTCTCTATGGTTTGTTTCCTCTTCAAGTAGCCCTAAGCAGAGACTGTGGAAAAGCACTTTCATTAAAAGGGGTTGCCAAGCTTCCAAGAAATTACGAGTTTGGAAATACCAGCAAATATTTTTTCACCCAATCTTGATGATACTTGGTGGTAATGATAAGTACACAAATCCCACTTGGCTCACCAAATTTTGTTATTTTAGGTTGAAGCGTTCGTTTACAGTAGCTGTTTTTATTTTTAGGTTTCACTCTGTTCTCTCCTAGGTATATAGATGAATTTAAAACACTAAATCCAACATGGTTTGTAGTAGCTCTTTGAAACGTGACAAAATAAAGGAGATCTCAGTTTTGTCTTTATGGTTTGTTTCCTCTTCAAGTACCCCTTGGCACAGACTTTGGAAAAGCACTTTCATTGACAGTTGTTTTCAACCTTCTAAGGAATAACGAGTTTCCAAAATACCAGCAAATATTTTTCCACCCAATCTTGATGATACTGGTGTTAATGATCAGTACACAAATTCCACTTGACTCACCAAATTTGGTTCTTCTACGTTGATGCGTTCGTTTACAGTAGCAGTTTATATTTTTAGGTGTCCTTCTGTTCTCTTTTATATAGATAGATGAATTCGGAACTCTAAATCCAACATGGTTTGTAGTAGCTCTTTGAAACTTGACAAAATGAAGGAGTTCTCAGTTTTGTCTCTATGGTTTGTTTCCTCTTCAAGTAGCCCTTAGCAGAGACTGTGGAAAAGCACTTTCATTGAAAGGGCTTGCCAAGCTTCCAAGAAATTACGAGTTTTGAAATACCAGCAAATATTTTTTCACCCAATCTTGATGATACTTGGTGGTAATGATAAGTACACAAATCCCACTTGGGTCACCAAATTTTGTTCTTCTAGGTTGAAGCGTTCGTTTACAGTAGCTGTTTTTATTTTTAGGTTTCCCTCTGTTCTCTCCTATATAGATAGATGAATTTGTAACTCTAAAATCAACATGGTTTGTAGTAGCTCTCTGAAACTTGAGAAAATAAAGGAGTTCTCAGTTTTGTCTCTATGGTTTGTTTCCTCTTCAAGTAGCCCTAGACACAGACTGTGGAAAGCACTTTAATTGAAAGGGTTTGCCTAGCTTCCAAGAAATTACGGGTTTCCGAAATACCAGCAAATATTTTTTCACCCAATCTTGATGATACTTGGTGGTAATGACAAGTACACAAATCCCACTTGGCTCACAAATTTTGCTCTTCTAGGTTGAAGCGTTCATTTACAGTAGCAGTTTTTATTTTTAGGTTTCTCTCTGTTCTCTCCTATATAGATAGCTGAATTTGGAACTCTAAATCCAACATGGTTTGTAGTAGCTCTTTGAAACTTGACAAAATAAAAAAGTTCTCAGTTTTTTCTCTATGGTTTGTTGCCTCTTCAAGTAGCCCTAGGCACAGACTGGGGAAAAGCACATTCATTGAGAGGAGTTGGGAAGCTTCTAAGAAATAACGAGCTTCCGAAATACCAGCAAATATTTTTTCAACCAATCTTGATGATCCGTGGTGGTAATGATCAGTACACAAATGCCACTTGGCTCACTAAATTGTGTTCTTCATGTATGAAGCATTCATTTACAGTGGCAGTTTTTATTTTTAGGTTTCACTCTGTTCTCTCCCATATAGATAGATGAAATTGGAACTCTAAATCCAACATGGTTTGTAGTAGCTCTTTGAAACTTGAAAAAATAAAGGAGTTCTCAGTTGTGTCTCTATGGTTTGTTTCCTCTTCATGCCCCCTAAGCAGAAACTGGGAAAAAGCACTTTCATTGAAAGGGTTTGCCAAGCTCCCAAAAAATTACGGGTTTCCGAAATACCAGCAAATATTTTTTCACCCAATCTTGATGATACTTGGTGGTAATTACAAATACGCAAGTCCCACTTGGCTCCCCAAATTTTGCTCTTCTAGGTTGAAGCGTTCGTTTACCAGAGCAGTTTTTATTTTTAGGTTTCCCTCTGTTCTCTCCTATATAGATAGATGAATTTGGAACTCTAAATCCAACATGGTTTGTAGTAGCTCTTTGAATCTTGAAAAAATAAAAATGTTCTCAGTTTTGTCTCTATGGTTTGTTTCCTCTTCAAGTAGCCCTAAGCAGAGACAGTGGAATAGCACTTTCATTGAAAGGGCTTGCCAAGCTTCCAAGAAATTACGAGTTTTGAAATACCAGCAAATATTTTTTCACCCAATCTTGATGATACTTGGTGGTAATGATAAGTACACAAATCCCACTTGGCTCACCAAATTTTGTTCTTCTAGGTTGAAGCGTTCGTTTACAGTAGCTGTTTTTATTTTTAGGTTTCACTCTGTTCTCTCCTAGGTATATAGATGAATTTAAAACACTAAATCCAACATTGTTTGTAGTAGCTCTTTGAAACGTGACAAAATAAAGGAGATCTCAGTTTTGTCTCTATGGTTTGTTTCCTCTTCAAGTACCCCTTGGCACAGACTTTGGAAAAGCACTTTCATTGACAGTTGTTTTCAACCTTCTAAGAAATAATGAGTTTCCAAAATACCAGCAAATATTTTTCCACCCAATCTTGATGATACTGGTGGTAATGATCAGTACACAAATTCCACTTGACTCACCAAATTTGGTTCTTCTACGTTGAAGCGTTCGTTTACAGTAGCAGTTTATATTTTTAGGTGTCCCTCTGTTCTCTCCTATATAGATAGATGAATTTGGAACTCTAAATCCAACATGGTTTGTAGTAGCTCTTTGAAACTTGAGAAAATAAAGGAGTTCTCAGTTTTGTCTCTATGATTTGTTTCCTCCTCAAGTATCCCTAAGCAGAGACTGTGGAAAAGCACTTTCATTGAAAGGGGTTGCCAAGCTTCCAAGAAATTAAAAGTTTCCGAAATATCAGCAAACTCTTTTTCACCCAATCTTGATGATACTTGGTGTTAATGACAAGTACACAAATCCCACTTGGCTAACCAAATTTTGTTCTTCGAGGTTGATGCGTTCGTTTACAATAGCAGTTTTTATTTTTAGGTTTCACTCTGTTCTCTTTATATAGATAGATGAATTTGGAACTCTAAATCCAACATTGTTTGTAGTAGCTCTTTGAAACTTGACAAAATGAAGGAGTTCTCAGTTTTGTCCTATGTTTTGTTTCCTCTTCAAGTAGCCCTAAGCACAGACTGTGCAAAAGCAATTTCATTGAGAGGGGTTGCCAGCCTTCTAAGAAATAACGAGTTTTCGAAATACCAGCAAATATTTTTTCACCCAATCTTGATGATACGTGGTGGTAATGATCAGTACACAAATCCCACTTGGCTCACCACATTTTTTTCTTCTAGGTTAAAGCGTTCGTTTACAGTAGCAGTTTTTATTTTTAGGTTTCACTCTGTTCTTTTTTATATAGATAGATGAAATTGGAACTCAAATCCAACATGGATTTTAGTAGCTCTTTGAAACTTGACAAAATGAAGAAGTTCTCAGTTTTGTCTCTATGTTTTGTTTCCTCTTCAAGTAGCACTAGGCAGAGACTGTGGAAAAGCACTTTCATTGAGAGGGGTTGCCAGGCTTCTAAGAAATAACGAGTTTCCGAAATACCAGCAATTATTTTTTCACCCAATCTTGATGATACTTGGTGGTAATGAAAAGTACACAAATCCCACTTGGCTCACCAAATTTTGTTGTTCTAGGTTGAAGAGTTCGTTTACAGTAGCAGTTTTTATTTTTAGGTTTCACTCTGTTCTCTTTATATAGATAGATGAATTTGGAACTCTAAATCCAACATGGTTTGTAGTAGCTCTTTGAAACTTGACAAAATGAAGGAGTTCTCAGTTTTGTCCTATGTTTTGTTTCCTCTTCAAGTAGCCCTAAGCACAGACTGTGCAAAAGCAATTTCATTGAGAGGGGTTGCCAGCCTTCTAAGAAATAACGAGTTTTCGAAATACCAGCAAATATTTTTTCACCCAATCTTGATGATACGTGGTGGTAATGATCAGTACACAAATCCCACTTGGCTCACCACATTTTTTTCTTCTAGGTTAAAGCGTTCGTTTACAGTAGCAGTTTTTATTTTTAGGTTTCACTCTGTTCTTTTTTATATAGATAGATGAATTTGCAACTCAAATCCAACATGGATTTTAGTAGCTCTTTGAAACTTGACAAAATGAAGAAGTCCTCAGTTTTGTCTCTATGTTTTCTTTCCTCTTCAAGTAGCACTAGGCAGAGACTGTGGAAAAGCACTTTCATTGAGAGGGGTTGCCAGGCTTCTAAGAAATAAGGAGTTTCCGAAATACCAGCAATTATTTTTTCACCCAATCTTGATGATACTTGGTGGTAATGACAAGTACACGAATCCCACTTGGCTCACCAAATTTTGTTGTTCTAGGTTGAAGCGTTCATTTACAGTAGCAGTTTATATTTTTAGGTGTCCCTATGCTCTCTTCTATATAGATAGATGAATTTGGAACTCTAAATCCAACATGGTTTGTAGTAGCTCTTTGAAACTTGACAATATAAAGGAGTTCTCAGTTTTGTCCCTATGATTCGTCCTCTTCAAGTAGAACTAAGCAGAGACTGTGGAAAAGCACTTTCATTGAAAGGGTTTGCCAAGCTCCCAAAAAATTACGGGTTTCTGAAATACCGGAAAATATTTTTTCACCCAATCTTGATGATACTTAGTGGTATCTACAAGTACACAAATCCCACTTGGCTCACCAAATTTTGCTCTTCTAGGTTGAAGCGTTCGTTTACAAGAGCAGTTTTTATTTTTAGGTTTCACTCTGTTCTCTCCTATATAGATAGATGAATTTGGAACTCTAAATCCAACATGGTTTGTAGTAGCTCTTTGAAACTTGACAAAATAAAAATGTTCTCAGTTTTGTCTCTATGGTTTGTTTCCTCTTCAAATAGCCCTAGGCACCGACTGGGGAAAAGCACATTCATTGAGAGGGTTTGCAGAGCTTCTAAGAAATAACGAGTTTTCGAAATACCAGCAAATATTTTTTTCATGCCTTCTTGATGATACGTGGTAGTAATGATCAGTACACAAATCCCACTTGGCTCACCAAATTGTGTTCTTCTAGGTTGAAGCGTTCGTTTACAGTAGCAGTTTTTATTTTTAGGTTTCACTCTGTTCTCTCCTATATAGATAGATGAATTTGGAACTCTAAATCCAACATGGTTTGTAGTAGCTCTTTGAAACTTGACAAAATAAAGGAGTTCTCAGTTTTGTCTCTATGGTTTGTTTCCTCTTCAACTAGCCCTAGGCTCAAACTGTGGAAAAGCACTTTCATTGAAAGGGGTTGCCAACTTCTAAGAAATAACGAGTTTCCGAAATACCAGCAAATATTTTTTCACCCAATCTAGATGATACTGGTGGTAATGATCAGTACACAAATCCCACTTGACTCACCAAATTTGGTTCTTCTAGGTTGAAGCGTTCGTTTACAGTAGCAGTTTATATTTTTACGTGTCCCTCTGTTCTCTCCTATATAGATAGATGAATTTGGAACTCTAAATCCAACATGGTTTGTAGTAGCTCTTTGAAACTTGACAAAATAAAGGAGATCTCAGTTTTGTCTCTATTGTTTGTTCCCTCTTCAAGTAGACCTAGGCACAGGCTGTGGAAAAGCACTTTCATTGAGAGGGTTTCCCAAGCTTCTAAGAAATAACGAGTTCCCGAAACATCAGCAAATATTTTTTCACCCAATCATGATGATACTTTGTGGTAATGATCAGTACACAAATACCACTTTGCTCACCTAATTGTGTTCTTCTAGGTTGAAGTGTTCGTTTACAGTAGCAGTTTTTATTTTTAGGATTCACTCTGTTCTCTTTTATATAGATAGATGAATTCGGAACTCTAAATCCAACATGGTCTGTAGTAGCTCTTTGAAACTTGAAAAAATGAAGGAGTTCTCAGGTTTGTCTCTATGTTTTGTTTCCCCTTCAAGTAGCCCTAGGCACAGATGTGCTAAAGCACTTTCATTGAGAGGGGTTGCCAGGCTTCTAAGAAATAACGAGTTTCCGAAATACCAGCAAATATTTTTTCACCCAATCTTGATGATACTTGGTGGTAATGACAAGTACACAAATCCCACTTGGCTCACCAAATTTTGCTCTTCTAGGTTGAAGCGTTCGTTTACAGTAGCAGTTTTTATTTTTAGGTTTCCCTCTGTTCTCTCCTATATAGATAAATGAATTTGGAACTCTAAATCCAACATGGTTTGTAGTAGCTCTTTGAAACTTGACAAAATAAAAATGTTCTCAGTTTTGTCTCTATGGTTTGTTTCCTCTTCAAGTAGCCCTTAGCAGAGACTGTGGAAAAGCACTTTCATTGAAAGGGGTTGCCAAGCTTCCAAGAAATTATGAGTGCTGAAATACCAGCAAATATTTTTTCACCCAATCTTGATGATACTTGGTGGTAATGATAAGTAGACAAATCCCACTTGGCTCACCAAATTTTGTCCTTCTAGGTTGAAGCGTACATTTACAGTAGCTGTTTTTATTTTTAGGTTTCACTCTGTTCTCTCCTAGATATATAGATGAATTTAAACACTAAATCCAACATCGTTTGTAGTAGGTCTTGGAAACGTGACAAAATAAAGGAGATCTCAGTTTTGTCTCTATGGTTTGTTTCCTCTTCAAGTAGCCCTAGGCACAGACTGTGGAAAAGCACTTTCATTGCGAGTTGTTTTCAAGCTTCTAAGAAATAACGAGTTTCCAAAATACCAGCAAATATTTTTTCACCCAATCTTGATGATACTGGTGGTAATGATCAGTACACAAATTCAACTTGACTCACCAAAATTGGTTCTTCTAGGTTGAAGCGTTCGTTTACAGTAGCAGTTTTTATTTTTAGGTTTCACTCAGTTCTCTCCTATATAGATAGATGAATTTGGAACTCTAAATCCAACATGGTTTGTAGTACCTCTTTGAAACTTCATAAAATAAAGGAGTTCTCAGTTTTGTCTCTATGGTTTGTTTCCTCTTCAAGTAGCCCTAGGCACGTACTGTGGAAAAGCACTTTCATTGAGAGGGTTTTCCAAGCTTCTAAGAAATAACGAGTTTCCAAAATACCAGCAAATATTTTTTCGCCCAATCCTGATGATACGTGGTGGTAATGATCAGTACACAAATACCACTTGGCTCACCAAATTGTGTTCTTCTTGGTTGAAGAGTTCGTTTACTGTAGCAGTTTTTATTTTTAGGTTTCACTCTGTTCTCTTTATATAGATAGATGAATTTGGAACTCTAAATCCAACATGGTTTGTAGTAGCTCTTTGAAACTTGACAAAAGAAAAAAGTTCTCAGTTTTGTCTATATGGTTTGTTTCATCTTCAAATAGCCCTGGGCACAGACTGGGGAAAAGCACATTCATTGAGAGGGGTTGCCAAGCTTCTAAGAAATAACGAGTTTCCGAAATACCAGGAAATATTTTTTCACCCAATCTTGATGATACTCGGTGGTAATGACAAGTACACAAATCCCACTTGGCTCACCAAATTTTGCTCTTCTAGGTTGAAGCGTTTGTTTACAGTAGCAGTTTTTATTTTTAGGTTTCCCTCTGTTCTCTCCTATATAGATAGATGAATTTGGAACTCTAAATCCAACATGGTTTGTAGTAGCTCTTTGAAACTTGACAAAATAAAAATGTTCTCAGTTTTGTCTCTATGGTTTGTTTCCTCTTCAAATAGCCCTAGGCACCGACTGGGGAAAAGCACATTCATTGAGAGGGTTTGCAGAGCTTCTAAGAAATAACGAGTTTTCGAAATACCAGCAAATATTTTTTCATGCCTTCTTGATGATACGTGGTAGTAATGATCAGTACACAAATCCCACTTGGCTCACCAAATTGTGTTCTTCTAGGTTGAAGCGTTCGTTTACAGTAGCAGTTTTTATTTTTAGGTTTCACTCTGTTCTCTCCTATATAGATAGATGAATTTGGAACTCTAAATCCAACATGGTTTGTAGTAGCTCTTTGAAACTTGACAAAATAAAGGAGTTCTCAGTTTTGTCTCTATGGTTTGTTTCCTCTTCAACTAGCCCTAGGCTCAAACTGTGGAAAAGCACTTTCATTGAAAGGGGTTGCCAACTTCTAAGAAATAACGAGTTTCCGAAATACCAGCAAATATTTTTTCACCCAATCTAGATGATACTGGTGGTAATGATCAGTACACAAATCCCACTTGACTCACCAAATTTGGTTCTTCTAGGTTGAAGCGTTCGTTTACAGTAGCAGTTTATATTTTTACGTGTCCCTCTGTTCTCTCCTATATAGATAGATGAATTTGGAACTCTAAATCCAACATGGTTTGTAGTAGCTCTTTGAAACTTGACAAAATAAAGGAGATCTCAGTTTTGTCTCTATTGTTTGTTCCCTCTTCAAGTAGACCTAGGCACAGGCTGTGGAAAAGCACTTTCATTGAGAGGGTTTCCCAAGCTTCTAAGAAATAACGAGTTTCCGAAACATCAGCAATATTTTTTCACCCAATCATGATGATACTTTGTGGTAATGATCAGTACACAAATACCACTTTGCTCACCTAATTGTGTTCTTCTAGGTTGAAGTGTTCGTTTACAGTAGCAGTTTTTATTTTTAGGATTCACTCTGTTCTCTTTTATATAGATAGATGAATTCGGAACTCTAAATCCAACATGGTCTGTAGTAGCTCTTTGAAACTTGAAAAAATGAAGGAGTTCTCAGTTTTGTCTCTATGTTTTGTTTCCCCTTCAAGTAGCCCTAGGCACAGATGTGCTAAAGCACTTTCATTGAGAGGGGTTGCCAGGCTTCTAAGAAATAACGAGTTTCCGAAATACCAGCAAATATTTTTTCACCCAATCTTGATGATACTTGGTGGTAATGACAAGTACACAAATCCCACTTGGCTCACCAAATTTTGCTCTTCTAGGTTGAAGCGTTCGTTTACAGTAGCAGTTTTTATTTTTAGGTTTCCCTCTGTTCTCTCCTATATAGATAAATGAATTTGGAACTCTAAATCCAACATGGTGTGTAGTAGCTCTTTGAAACTTGACAAAATAAAAATGTTCTCAGTTTTGTCTCTATGGTTTGTTTCCTCTTCAAGTAGCCCTTAGCAGAGACTGTGGAAAAGCACTTTCATTGAAAGGGGTTGCCAAGCTTCCAAGAAATTATGAGTGCTGAAATACCAGCAAATATTTTTTCACCCAATCTTGATGATACTTGGTGGTAATGATAAGTAGACAAATCCCACTTGGCTCACCAAATTTTGTCCTTCTAGGTTGAAGCGTACATTTACAGTAGCTGTTTTTATTTTTAGGTTTCACTCTGTTCTCTCCTAGATATATAGATGAATTTAAACACTAAATCCAACATCGTTTGTAGTAGGTCTTGGAAACGTGACAAAATAAAGGAGATCTCAGTTTTGTCTCTATGGTTTGTTTCCTCTTCAAGTAGCCCTAGGCACAGACTGTGGAAAAGCACTTTCATTGCGAGTTGTTTTCAAGCTTCTAAGAAATAACGAGTTTCCAAAATACCAGCAAATATTTTTTCACCCAATCTTGATGATACTGGTGGTAATGATCAGTACACAAATTCAACTTGACTCACCAAAATTGGTTCTTCTAGGTTGAAGCGTTCGTTTACAGTAGCAGTTTTTATTTTTAGGTTTCACTCAGTTCTCTCCTATATAGATAGATGAATTTGGAACTCTAAATCCAACATGGTTTGTAGTACCTCTTTGAAACTTCATAAAATAAAGGAGTTCTCAGTTTTGTCTCTATGGTTTGTTTCCTCTTCAAGTAGCCCTAGGCACGTACTGTGGAAAAGCACTTTCATTGAGAGGGTTTTCCAAGCTTCTAAGAAATAACGAGTTTCCAAAATACCAGCAAAATATTTTTTCGCCCAATCCTGATGATACGTGGTGGTAATGATCAGTACACAAATACCACTTGGCTCACCAAATTGTGTTCTTCTTGGTTGAAGAGTTCGTTTACTGTAGCAGTTTTTATTTTTAGGTTTCACTCTGTTCTCTTTATATAGATAGATGAATTTGGAACTCTAAATCCAACATGGTTTGTAGTAGCTCTTTGAAACTTGACAAAAGAAAAAAGTTCTCAGTTTTGTCTCTATGGTTTGTTTCCTCTTCAAATAGCCCTAGGCACAGACTGGGGAAAAGCACATTCATTGAGAGGGGTTGCCAAGCTTCTAAGAAATAACGAGTTTCCGAAATACCAGGAAATATTTTTTCACCCAATCTTGATGATACTCGGTGGTAATGACAAGTACACAAATCCCACTTGGCTCACCAAATTTTGCTCTTCTAGGTTGAAGCGTTTGTTTACAGTAGCAGTTTTTATTTTTAGGTTTCCCTCTGTTCTCTCCTATATAGATAGATGAATTTGGAACTCTAAATCCAACATGGTTTGTAGTAGCTCTTTGAAACTTGACAAAAGAAAAAAGTTCTCAATTTTGTCTCTATCCTTTGTTTCCTCTTCAAATAGCCCTAGGCACAGACTGGGGAAAAGCACATTCATTGAGAGGGGTTGCCAAGCTTCTAAGAAATAACGAGTTTCCGAAATACCAGCAAATATTTTTTCACCCAATCTTCATGATACGCGGTGGTAATGATCAGTACACAAATGCCTCTTGGCTCACCAAATTGTGTTCTTCTAGGTTGAAGCGTTCGTTTATAGAAGCAGTTTTTATTTTTAGGTTTCACTCTGTTCTTTCCCATATAGACAGATGAATTTGGAACTCTACATCCAATATGGTTTGTAGTAGCTCTTTGAAACTTAACAAATAAAGGAGTTCTCAGTTTTGTCTCTATGGTTTGTTTTCTCTCCAAGTAGCCCTAGGCACAAACTGTAGAACAGCACTTTCATTGAAAGGGGTTGCCAAGCTTCTAAGAAATAACGAGTTTCCGAAATACCAGCAAATATTTTTCACCCAATCTTGATGATACTTGGAGGTAATGATCAGTACACAAATCACACTTGGCTCACCAAATTTTGTTCTTCTAGGTTGAAGCATTCGTTTACAGTAGCAGTTTTTATTTTTAGGTTTCCCTCTGTTCGCTCCTATATAGATAGATGAATTTGGAACTCTAAATCCAACATGGTTTGTAGTAGCTCTTTGAAACTTGACAAAATAAAGGAGTTCTCAGTTTTGTCTCTATGATTTGTTTCTTCTTCAAGTAGCCCTGAGCAGAAACTGGGGAAAAGCACTTTCATTGAAAGGGTTTGCCAAGCTCCAAAAAATTACGGGTAGCCGAAATACCGGCAAATATTTTTTCACCCCATCTTGATGATACTTGGTGGTAATTACAAATACACAAATCCCACTTGGCTCACCAAATTTTTCTCTTCAAGTTTGAAGCGTTCGTTTACAAGTGCAGTTTTTATTTTTAGGTTTCCCTCTCTTC
Source organism: Callospermophilus lateralis (assembly GCF_048772815.1). NCBI lineage: Eukaryota > Metazoa > Chordata > Mammalia > Rodentia > Sciuridae > Callospermophilus > Callospermophilus lateralis. Next base: position 103,202 of record NW_027514014.1, read on the forward strand.
TCTCCTATATAGATAGATGAATTTGGAACTCTAAATCCAACATGGTTTGTAGTAGCTTTTTGGAACTTGACAAAATAAAAATGTTCTCAGTTTTGTCTCTATGGTTTGTTTCCTCTTCAAGTAGCCCTAAGCAGAGACTGTGGAAAAGCACTTTCATTAAAAGGGGTTGCCAAGCTTCCAAGAAATTACGAGTTTGGAAATACCAGCAAATATTTTTTCACCCAATCTTGATGATACTTGGTGGTAATGATAAGTACACAAATCCCACTTTGCTCACCAAATTTTGTTATTCTAGGTTGAAGCGTTCGTTTACAGTAGCTGTTTTTATTTTTAGGTTTCACTCTGTTCTCTCCTAGGTATATAGATGAATTTAAAACACTAAATCCAACATGGTTTGTAGTAGCTCTTTGAAACGTGACAAAATAAAGGAGATCTCAGTTTTGTCTTTATGGTTTGTTTCCTCTTCAAGTACCCCTTGGCACAGACTTTGGAAAAGCACTTTCATTGACAGTTGTTTTCAACCTTCTAAGAAATAACGAGTTTCCAAAATACCAGCAAATATTTTTCCACCCAATCTTGATGATACTGGTGTTAATGATCAGTACACAAATTCCACTTGACTCACCAAATTTGGTTCTTCTACGTTGACACGTTCGTTTACAGTAGCAGTTTATATTTTTAGGTGTCCCTCTGTTCTCTTTTATATAGATAGATGAATTCGGAACTCTAAATCCAACATGGTTTGTAGTAGCTCTTTGAAACTTGACAAAATGAAGGAGTTCTCAGTTTTGTCTCTATGGTTTGTTTCCTCTTCAAGTAGCCCTTAGCAGAGACTGTGGAAAAGCACTTTCATTGAAAGGGCTTGCCAAGCTTCCAAGAAATTACGAGTTTTGAAATACCAGCAAATATTTTTTCACCCAATCTTGATGATACTTGGTGGTAATGATAAGTACACAAATCCCACTTGGGTCACCAAATTTTGTTCTTCTAGTTGAAGCGTTCGTTTACAGTAGCTGTTTTTATTTTTAGGTTTCCCTCTGTTCTCTCCTATATAGATAGATGAATTTGTAACTCTAAAATCAACATGGTTTGTAGTAGCTCTCTGAAACTTGAGAAAATAAAGGAGTTCTCAGTTTTGTCTCTATGGTTTGTTTCCTCTTCAAGTAGCCCTAGACACAGACTGTGGAAAGCACTTTAATTGAAAGGGTTTGCCAAGCTTCCAAGAAATTACGGGTTTCCGAAATACCAGCAAATATTTTTTCACCCCAATCTTGATGATACTTGGTGGTAATGACAAGTACACAAATCCCACTTGGCTCACAAATTTTGCTCTTCTAGGTTGAAGCGTTCATTTACAGTAGCAGTTTTTATTTTTAGGTTTCTCTCTGTTCTCTCCTATATAGATAGCTGAATTTGGAACTCTAAATCCAACATGGTTTGTAGTAGCTCTTTGAAACTTGACAAAATAAAAAAGTTCTCAGTTTTTTCTCTATGGTTTGTTGCCTCTTCAAGTAGCCCTAGGCACAGACTGGGGAAAAGCACATTCATTGAGAGGAGTTGGGAAGCTTCTAAGAAATAACGAGCTTCCGAAATACCAGCAAATATTTTTTCAACCAATCTTGATGATCCGTGGTGGTAATGATCAGTACACAAATGCCACTTGGCTCACTAAATTGTGTTCTTCAAGTATGAAGCATTCATTTACAGTGGCAGTTTTTATTTTTAGGTTTCACTCTGTTCTCTCCCATATAGATAGATGAAATTGGAACTCTAAATCCAACATGGTTTGTAGTAGCTCTTTGAAACTTGAAAAAATAAAGGAGTTCTCAGTTGTGTCTCTATGGTTTGTTTCCTCTTCATGCCCCCTAAGCAGAAACTGGGAAAAAGCACTTTCATTGAAAGGGTTTGCCAAGCTCCCAAAAAATTACGGGTTTCCGAAATACCAGCAAATATTTTTTCACCCAATCTTGATGATACTTGGTCGTAATTACAAATACGCAAGTCCCACTTGGCTCCCCAAATTTTGCTCTTCTAGGTTGAAGCGTTCGTTTACCAGAGCAGTTTTTATTTTTAGGTTTCCCTCTGTTCTCTCCTATATAGATAGATGAATTTGGAACTCTAAATCCAACATGGTTTGTAGTAGCTCTTTGAATCTTGAAAAAATAAAATGTTCTCAGTTTTGTCTCTATGGTTTGTTTCCTCTTCAAGTAGCCCTAAGCAGAGACAGTGGAATAGCACTTTCATTGAAAGGGCTTGCCAAGCTTCCAAGAAATTACGAGTTTTGAAATACCAGCAAATATTTTTTCACCCAATCTTGATGATACTTGGTGGTAATGATAAGTACACAAATCCCACTTGGCTCACCAAATTTTGTTCTTCTAGGTTGAAGCGTTCGTTTACAGTAGCTGTTTTTATTTTTAGGTTTCACTCTGTTCTCTCCTAGGTATATAGATGAATTTAAAACACTAAATCCAACATTGTTTGTAGTAGCTCTTTGAAACGTGACAAAATAAAGGAGATCTCAGTTTTGTCTCTATGGTTTGTTTCCTCTTCAAGTACCCCTTGGCACAGACTTTGGAAAAGCACTTTCATTGACAGTTGTTTTCAACCTTCTAAGAAATAATGAGTTTCCAAAATACCAGCAAATATTTTTCCACCCAATCTTGATGATACTGGTGGTAATGATCAGTACAAAAATTCCACTTGACTCACCAAATTTGGTTCTTCTACGTTGAAGCGTTGGTTTACAGTAGCAGTTTATATTTTTAGGTGTCCCTCTGTTCTCTCCTATATAGATAGATGAATTTGGAACTCTAAATCCAACATGGTTTGTAGTAGCTCTTTGAAACGTGACAAAATAAAGGAGATCTCAGTTTTGTCTCTATGGTTTGTTTCCTCTTCAAGTACCCCTTGGCACAGACTTTGGAAAAGCACTTTCATTGACAGTTGTTTTCAACCTTCTAAGAAATAATGAGTTTCCAAAATACCAGCAAATATTTTTTCCACCCAATCTTGATGATACTGGTGGTAATGATCAGTACACAAATTCCACTTGACTCACCAAATTTGGTTCTTCTACGTTGAAGCGTTCGTTTACAGTAGCAGTTTATATTTTTAGGTGTCCCTCTGTTCTCTCCTATATAGATAGATGAATTTGGAACTCTAAATCCAACATGGTTTGTAGTAGCTCTTTGAAACTTGAGAAAATAAAGGAGTTCTCAGTTTTGTCTCTATGATTTGTTTCCTCCTCAAGTATCCCTAAGCAGAGACTGTGGAAAAGCACTTTCATTGAAAGGGGTTGCCAAGCTTCCAAGAAATTAAAAGTTTCCGAAATATCAGCAAACTCTTTTTCACCCAATCTTGATGATACTTGGTGTTAATGACAAGTACACAAATCCCACTTGGCTAACCAAATTTTGTTCTTCGAGGTTGATGCGTTCGTTTACAATAGCAGTTTTTATTTTTAGGTTTCACTCTGTTCTCTTTATATAGATAGATGAATTTGGAACTCTAAATCCAACATTGTTTGTAGTAGCTCTTTGAAACTTGACAAAATGAAGGAGTTCTCAGTTTTGTCCTATGTTTTGT
>NW_027514015.1:0-106752 GCF_048772815.1 Callospermophilus lateralis
CAAACGAATGCTTCAACCTAGGAGAACGGAACTTGAACATACACGTTTTATTGGTGTACTGCTCATTACTTGAAATTATCATGAAGGTCGGAAAAAAAAAATATGTTGAGATTTCAGGAGCCTGTAGTATTTTGGCAGCCTAACAACGCCTTTCATTGAATGTGTCTTTCGTCAGTCTCTGCTTAGGTCTACATCCAGAGGAAACAAAAAGTAAAAATAGAATGTAGAACTACTTTACTGTTTCAAGTTTCAAGACGCTAGCACAAACCGTGTTTGATTTAGAGTTCGAACTACATTGTCATTATAGGAGAAAACAGAGTGAAACCTAAAAATTCAAACTGTTACTCCAAAGAATGCTTCAATCTAGGAGAACTAAACTTTGGCATCCAAGTGGGATTGGTGTACTGATCATTACTTGAAAGTATCATGAAGATTGGATGAAAAAATATATGTTGAGATTTCAGGAGACTCTAGTGTGTTGGAAGTTTGGCAACCCCTTTCAGTATAAGTGTTATTCGCAGTCCCAGCTTTAGGATACAAGAGGAAACAAACCTTAGAGATAGAACGTAGAACTACTTTATTGTGTCAAGTTTCAAGAAGCTAGCACAACCGTGTTTGATTTAGAGTTCTAACTCCATCTGTCAATATAGGAGAAAACAGAGTGAAACCTATAATTTCTAACTATTCCTGCAAACGAATGCTACAACCTAGAAGAAGAAAACTTGGGCATCCACGTTTGATTGGTGTACTGATCAATACTTGAAAGAATCATGAAGATTGGATGAAAAAAATATATGTTGCGATTTCAGGAGACCGTAGTTTTTTGGAAGCTTAACAACGCCTTTCATTTAAAGGGTTATTCGCCGGTCTCTGCTTAGGCTACATCAAGAGGAAAACAAACCTTAGAGATAGAACGTAGAACTACTTTCTTGTGTCAAGTTTCAAGAAGCTAGCACAAACCATGTTTGATTTAGAGTTCGAACTGCATCTGTCAATATAGGAGAAAACAGAGTGAAAACTAAAAATTCAAACTGTTACTGCAAACGAATGCTTCAACCTAGGAGAACGGAACTTGAACATCCACGTTTTATTGGTGTACTGCTCATTACTTGAAATTATCATGAAGGTCGGAAAAAAAAAATATGTTGAGATTTCAGGAGCCTGTATTATTTTGGCAGCCTAACAACGCCTTTCATTGAATGTGTCTTTCTTCAGTCTCTGCTTAGGTCTACATCCAGAGGAAACAAAAAATAAAAATAGAATGTAGAACTACTTTACTGTTTCAAGTTTCAAGAAGCTAGCACAAACCGTGTTTGATTTAGAGTTCGAACTACATTTGTCAATATAGGAGAAAACAGAGTGAAACCTAAAAATTCAAACTGTTACTCCAAAAGAATGCTTTAATCTAGGAGAACTAAACTTTGGCATCCAAGTGGGATTGGTGTACTGATCATTACTTGAAAGTATCATGAAGATTGGATGAAAAAATATATGTTGAGATTTCAGGAGACTCTAGTGTGTTGGAAGTTTGGCAACCCCTTTCAGTATAAGTGTTATTCGCCAGTCCCAGCTTTAGGATACAAGAGGAAACAAACCTTAGAGATAGAACGTAGAACTACTTGATTGTGTCAAGTTTCAAGAAGCTAGCACAAACCGTGTTTGATTTAGAGTTCTAACTGCATCTGTCAATATAGGAGAAAACAGAGTGAAACCTATAATTTCTAACTGTTCCTGCAAACGAATGCTACAACCTAGAAGAAGAAAACTTGGGCATCCACGTTTGATTGGTGTACTGATCAATACTTGAAAGAATCATGAACATTGGATGAAAAAATATATGTTGAGATTTCAGGAGACCGTAGTTTTTTGGAAGCTTAACAACGCCTTTCATTGAAAGGGTTATTCGCCGGTCTCTGCTTAAGGCTACATCAAGAGGAAACAAACCTTAGAGATAGAACGTAGAACTACTTTATTGTGTCAAGTTTCAAGAAGCTAGCACAAACCATGTTTGATTTAGAGTTCGAACTGCATCTGTCAATATAGGAGAAAACAGAGTGAAAACTAAAAATTCAAACTGTTACTGCAAACGAATGCTTCAACCTAGGAGAACGGAACTTGAACATCCACGTTTTATTGGTGTACTGCTCATTACTTGAAATTATCATGAAGGTCGGAAAAAAAATATGTTGAGATTTGAGGAGACTGTAGTATTTTGGCAGCCTAACAACGCCTTTCATTGAATGTGTCTTTCGTCAGTCTCTGCTTAGGTCTACATCCAGAGGAAACAAAAAATAAAAATAGAATGTAGAACTACTTTAATGTTTCAAGTTTCAAGAAGCTAGCACAAACCGTGTTTGATTTAGAGTTCGAACTACATTTGTCAATATAGGAGAAAACAGAGTAAAACCTAAAAATTCAAACTGTTACTCCAAAAGAATGCTTCAATCTAGGAGAACTAAACTTTGGCATCCAAGTGGGATTGGTGTACTGATCATTACTTGAAAGTATCATGAAGATTGGATGAAAAAAATATGTTGAGATTTCAGGAGACTCTAGTGTGTTGGAAGTTTGGCAACCCCTTTCAGTATAAGTGTTATTCGCAGTCCCAGCTTTAGGATACAAGAGGAAACAAATCTTAGAGGTAGAACGTAGAACTACTTTATTGTGTCAGTTTCAAGAAGCTAGCACAAACCGTGTTTGATTTAGAGTTCTAACTGCATCTGTCAATATAGGAGAAAACAGAGTGAAACCTATAATTTCTAACTGTTCCTGCAAACGAATGCTACAACCTAGAAGAACAAAACTTGGGCATCCACGTTTGATTGGTGTACTGATCAATACTTGAAAGAATAATGAAGATTGGATGAAAAAATATATGTTGCGATTTCAGGAGACGGTAGTTTTTTGGAAGCTTAACAACGCCTTTCATTGAAAGTGTTATTCGCCGGTCTCTGCTTAAGGCTACATCAAGAGGAAACAAACCTTAGAGATAGAACGTAGAACTACTTTATTGTGTCAAGTTTCAAGAAGCTAGCACAAACCATGTTTGATTTAGAGTTCGAACTGCATCTGTCAATATAGGAGAAAACAGAGTGAAAACTAAAAATTCAAACTGTTACTGCAAACGAATGCTTCAACCTAGGAGAACGGAACTTGAACATACACGTTTTATTGGTGTACTGCTCATTACTTGAAATTATCATGAAGGTCGGAAAAAAAAAATATGTTGAGATTTCAGGAGCCTGTAGTATTTTGGCAGCCTAACAACGCCTTTCATTGAATGTGTCTTTCGTCAGTCTCTGCTTAGGTCTACATCCAGAGGAAACAAAAAGTAAAAATAGAATGTAGAACTACTTTACTGTTTCAAGTTTCAAGACGCTAGCACAAACCGTGTTTGATTTAGAGTTCGAACTACATTTGTCATTATAGGAGAAAACAGAGTGAAACCTAAAAATTCAAACTGTTACTCCAAAGAATGCTTCAATCTAGGAGAACTAAACTTTGGCATCCAAGTGGGATTGGTGTACTGATCATTACTTGAAAGTATCATGAAGATTGGATGAAAAAATATATGTTGAGATTTCAGGAGACTCTAGTGTGTTGGAAGTTTGGCAACCCCTTTCAGTATAAGTGTTATTCGCCAGTCCCAGCTTTAGGATACAAGAGGAAACAAACCTTAGAGATAGAACGTAGAACTACTTTATTGTGTCAAGTTTCAAGAAGCTAGCACAAACCGTGTTTGATTTAGAGTTCGAACTACATTTGTCAATATAGGAGAAAACAGAGTGAAACCTAAAAATTCAAACTGTTACTCCAAAAGAATGCTTTAATCTAGGAGAACTAAACTTTGGCATCCAAGTGGGATTGGTGTACTGATCATTACTTGAAAGTATCATGAAGATTGGATGAAAAATTATATGTTGAGATTTCAGGAGACTCTAGTGTGTTGGAAGTTTGGCAACCCCTTTCAGTATAAGTGTTATTCGCCAGTCCCAGCTTTAGGATACAAGAGGAAACAAACCTTAGAGATAGAACGTAGAACTACTTTACTGTGTCAAGTTTCAAGAAGCTAGCACAAACCGTGTTTGATTTAGAGTTCTAACTGCATCTGTCAATATAGGAGAAAACAGAGTGAAACCTATAATTTCTAACTGTTCCTGCAAACGAATGTTACAAACTAGAAGAACAAAACTTGCGCATCCACGTTTGATTGGTGTACTGATCAATACTTGAAAGAATCATGAAGATTGGATGAAAAAATTTATGTTGAGATTTCAGGAGATGGTAGTTTTTTGGAAGCTTAACAACGCCTTTCATTGAAAGTGTTATTCGCCAGTCTCTGCTTAAGGCTACATCAAGAGGAAACAAACCTTAGAGATAGAACGTAGAACTACTTTATTGTGTCATGTTTCAAGAAGCTAGCACAAACCATGTTTGATTTAGAGTTCGAACTGCATCTGTCAATATAGGAGAAAACAGAGTGAAAACTAAAAATTCAAGCTGTTATTGCAAACGAATGCTTCAACCTAGGAGAACGAAACTTTAACATCCTCGTTTTATTAGTGTACTGCTCATTACTTGAAATTATCATGAAGGTCGGAAAAAAAAATATGTTGAGATTTCAGGAGACTGTAGTATTTTGGCAGCCTAACAACGCCTTTCATTGAATGTGTCTTTCGTCAGTCTCTGCTTAGGTCTACATCCAGAGGAAACAAAAAATAAAAATAGAATGTAGAACTACTTTACTGTTTCAAGTTTCAAAAAGCTAGCACAAACCGTGTTTGATTTAGAGTTCGAACTACATTTGTCAATATAGGAGAAAACAGAGTGAAACCTAAAAATTCAAACTGTTACTCCAAAAGAATGCTTCAATCTAGGAGAACTAAACTTTGGCATCCAAGTGGGATTGGTGTACTGATCATTACTTGAACGTATAATGAAGATTGGATGAAAAAATATATGTTGAGATTTCACGAGACTCTAGTGTGTTGGAATTTTGGCAACCCCTTTCAGTATAAGTGTTATTCGCCAGTCCCAGCTTTAGGATACAAGAGGAAACAAATCTTAGAGGTAGAACGTAGAACTACTTTATTGTGTCAGGTTTCAAGAAGCTAGCACAAACCGTGTTTGATTTAGAGTTCTAACTGCATCTGTCAATATAGGAGAAAACAGAGTGAAACCTATAATTTCTAACTGTTCCTGCAAACGAATGCTACAACCTAGAAGAACAAAACTTGGGCATCCACGTTTGATTGGTGTACTGATCAATACTTGAAAGAATAATGAAGATTGGATGAAAAAATATATGTTGCGATTTCAGGAGACGGTAGTTTTTTGGAAGCTTAACAACGCCTTTCATTGAAAGTGTTATTCGCCGGTCTCTGCTTAAGGCTACATCAAGAGGAAACAAACCTTAGAGATAGAACGTAGAACTACTTTATTGTGTCAAGTTTCAAGAAGCTAGCACAAACCATGTTTGATTTAGAGTTCGAACTGCATCTGTCAATATAGGAGAAAACAGAGTGAAAACTAAAAATTCAAACTGTTACTGCAAACGAATGCTTCAACCTAGGAGAACGGAACTTGAACATACACGTTTTATTGGTGTACTGCTCATTACTTGAAATTATCATGAAGGTCGGAAAAAAAAAATATGTTGAGATTTCAGGAGCCTGTAGTATTTTGGCAGCCTAACAACGCCTTTCATTGAATGTGTCTTTCGTCAGTCTCTGCTTAGGTCTACATCCAGAGGAAACAAAAAGTAAAAATAGAATGTAGAACTACTTTACTGTTTCAAGTTTCAAGACGCTAGCACAAACCGTGTTTGATTTAGAGTTCGAACTACATTTGTCATTATAGGAGAAAACAGAGTGAAACCTAAAAATTCAAACTGTTACTCCAAAAGAATGCTTCAATCTAGGAGAACTAAACTTTGGCATCCAAGTGGGATTGGTGTACTGATCATTACTTGAAAGTATCATGAAGATTGGATGAAAAAATATATGTTGAGATTTCAGGAGACTCTAGTGTGTTGGAAGTTTGGCAACCCCTTTCAGTATAAGTGTTATTCGCCAGTCCCAGCTTTAGGATACAAGAGGAAACAAACCTTAGAGATAGAACGTAGAACTACTTTATTGTGTCAAGTTTCAAGAAGCTAGCACAAACCGTGTTTGATTTAGAGTTCGAACTACATTTGTCAATATAGGAGAAAACAGAGTGAAACCTAAAAATTCAAACTGTTACTCCAAAAGAATGCTTTAATCTAGGAGAACTAAACTTTGGCATCCAAGTGGGATTGGTGTACTGATCATTACTTGAAAGTATCATGAAGATTGGATGAAAAATTATATGTTGAGATTTCAGGAGACTCTAGTGTGTTGGAAGTTTGGCAACCCCTTTCAGTATAAGTGTTATTCGCCAGTCCCAGCTTTAGGATACAAGAGGAAACAAACCTTAGAGATAGAACGTAGAACTACTTTACTGTGTCAAGTTTCAAGAAGCTAGCACAAACCGTGTTTGATTTAGAGTTCTAACTGCATCTGTCAATATAGGAGAAAACAGAGTGAAACCTATAATTTCTAACTGTTCCTGCAAACGAATGTTACAAACTAGAAGAACAAAACTTGCGCATCCACGGTTTGATTGGTGTACTGATCAATACTTGAAAGAATCATGAAGATTGGATGAAAAAATTTATGTTGAGATTTCAGGAGATGGTAGTTTTTTGGAAGCTTAACAACGCCTTTCATTGAAAGTGTTATTCGCCAGTCTCTGCTTAAGGCTACATCAAGAGGAAACAAACCTTAGAGATAGAACGTAGAACTACTTTATTGTGTCATGTTTCAAGAAGCTAGCACAAACCATGTTTGATTTAGAGTTCGAACTGCATCTGTCAATATAGGAGAAAACAGAGTGAAAACTAAAAATTCAAGCTGTTATTGCAAACGAATGCTTCAACCTAGGAGAAATGAAACTTTAACATCCTCGTTTTATTAGTGTACTGCTCATTACTTGAAATTATCATGAAGGTCGGAAAAAAAAATATGTTGAGATTTCAGGAGACTGTAGTATTTTGGCAGCCTAACAACGCCTTTCATTGAATGTGTCTTTCGTCAGTCTCTGCTTAGGTCTACATCCAGAGGAAACAAAAAATAAAAATAGAATGTAGAACTACTTTACTGTTTCAAGTTTCAAAAAGCTAGCACAAACCGTGTTTGATTTAGAGTTCGAACTACATTTGTCAATATAGGAGAAAACAGAGTGAAACCTAAAAATTCAAACTGTTACTCCAAAAGAATGCTTCAATCTAGGAGAACTAAACTTTGGCATCCAAGTGGGATTGGTGTACTGATCATTACTTGAACGTATCATGAAGATTGGATGAAAAAATATATGTTGAGATTTCACGAGACTCTAGTGTGTTGGAAGTTTGGCAACCCCTTTCAGTATAAGTGTTATTCGCCAGTCCCAGCTTTAGGATACAAGAGGAAACAAACCTTAGAGATAGAACTAGAACTACTTTATTGTGTCAAGTTTCAAGAAGCTAGCACAAACCGTGTTTGATTTAGAGTTCTAACTGCATCTGTCAATATAGGAGAAAACAGAGTGAAACCTATAAATTCTAACTGTTCCTGCAAACGAATGCTACAACCTAGAAGAACAAAACTTGGGCATCCACGTTTGATTGGTGTACTGATCAATACTTGAAAGAATCATGAAGATTGGATGAAAAAATATATGTTGAGATAAGAGGAGACGGTAGTTTTTTGGAAGCTTAGCAACGCCTTTCATTGAAAGTGTTATTCGCCAGTCTCTGCTTAAGGCTACATCAAGAGGAAACAAACCTTGAGATAGAACGTAGAACTACTTTAATGTGTCAAGTTTCAAGAAGCTAGCACAAACCGTGTTTGATTTAGAGTTCTAACTGCATCTGTCAATATAGGAGAAAACAGAGTGAAACCTATAATTTCTAACTGTTCCTGCAAACGAATGCTACAACCTAGAAGAACAAAACTTGGGCATCCACGTTTGATTGGTGTACTGATCAATACTTGAAAGAATCATGAAGATTGGATGAAAAAATATATGTTGAGATTTCAGGAGACGGTAGTTTTTGGGAAGCTTAACAACGCCTTTCATTGAAAGTGTTATTCGCCAGTCTCTGCTTAAGGCTACATCAAGAGGAAACAAACCTTAGAGATAGAACGTAGAACTACTTTATTGTGTCAAGTTTCAAGAAGCTAGCACAAACCATGTTTGATTTATAGTTAGAACTGCATCTGTCAATATAGGAGAAAACAGTGAAAACTAAAAATTCAAACTGTTACTGCAAACGAATGCTTCAACCTAGGAGAACGAAACTTGAACATCCACGTTTTATTGGTGTACTGCTGATTACTTGAAATTTTCATGAAGGTCGGAAAAAAAAATATGTTGAGATTTCAGGAGACTGTAGTATTTTGGCAGCCTAACAACGCCTTTCATTGAATGTGTCTTTCGTCAGTCTCTGCTTAGGTCTCAATCCAGAGGAAACAAAAAATAAAAATAGAATGTAGAACTACTTTACTGTTTCAAGTTTCAAGAAGCTAGCACAAACCCTGTTTGATTTAGAGTTCAAACTACATTTGTCAATATAGGAGAAAACAGAGTGAAACCTAAAAATTCAAACTGTTACTCCAAAAGAATGCTTCAATCTAGGAGAACTAAACTTTGGCATCCAAGTGGGATTGGTGTACTGATCATTACTTGAAAGTATCATGAAGATTGGATGAAAAAATATATGTTGAGATTTCAGGAGACTCTAGTGTGTTGGAAGTTTGGCAACCCCTTTCAGTATAAGTGTTATTCGCCAGTCCCAGCTTTAGGATACAAGAGGAAACAAACTTTAGTGATAGAACGTAGAAGTACTTTATTTTGTCAAGTTTCAAGAAGCTAGCACAAACCGTGTTTGATTTAGAGTTCTAACTGCATCTGTCAATATAGGAGAAAACAGAGTGAAACCTATAAATTCTAACTGTTCCTGCAAACGAATGCTACAACCTAGAAGAACAAAACTTGGGCATCCACGTTTGATTGGTGTACTGATCAATACTTGAAAGAATCATGAAGATTGGATAAAAAAATGCATGTTGAGATTTCAGGAGACTGTAGTATTTTGGCAGCCTAACAACGCCTTTCATTGAATGTGTCTTTCGTCAGTCTCTGCTTAGGTCTCAATCCAGAGGAAACAAAAAATAAAAATAGAATGTAGAACTACTTTACTGTTTCAAGTTTCAAGAAGCTAGCACAAACCCTGTTTGATTTAGAGTTCAAACTACATTTGTCAATATAGGAGAAAACAGAGTGAAACCTAAAAATTCAAACTGTTACTCCAAAAGAATGCTTCAATCTAGGAGAACTAAACTTTGGCATCCAAGTGGGATTGGTGTACTGATCATTACTTGAAAGTATCATGAAGATTGGATGAAAAAATATATGTTGAGATTTCAGGAGACTCTAGTGTGTTGGAAGTTTGGCAACCCCTTTCAGTATAAGTGTTATTCGCCAGTCCCAGCTTTAGGATACAAGAGGAAACAAACTTTAGTGATAGAACGTAGAAGTACTTTATTTTGTCAAGTTTCAAGAAGCTAGCACAAACCGTGTTTGATTTAGAGTTCTAACTGCATCTGTCAATATAGGAGAAAACAGAGTGAAACCTATAAATTCTAACTGTTCCTGCAAACGAATGCTACAACCTAGAAGAACAAAACTTGGGCATCCACGTTTGATTGGTGTACTGATCAATACTTGAAAGAATCATGAAGATTGGATAAAAAAATGCATGTTGAGATTTCAGGAGACGGTAGTTTTTTGGAAGCTTAACAACGCCTTTCATTGAAAGTGTTATTCGCCGGTCTCTGCTTAAGGCTACATCAAGAGGAAACAAACCTTAGGGATAGAATGTAGAACTACTTTATTGTGTCAAGTTTCAAGAAGCTAGCACAAACCATGTTTGATTTAGAGTTCGAACAGCATCTGTCAATATAGGAGAAAACAGAGTGAAAACTAAAAATTCAAACTGTTACTGCAAACGAATGCTTCAACTTAGGTGAACGGAACTTGAACATCCACGTTTTATTGGTGTACTGCTGATTACTTGAAATTATCATTAAGGTCGGAAAAAAAAATATGTAGAGATTTCAGGAGACTGTAGAATTTTGGCAGCCTAACAACGCCTTTCATTGAATGTGTCTTTCGTCAGTCTCTGCTTAGGTCTACATCCAGAGGAAACAAAAAATAAAAATAGAATGTAGAACTACTTTACTTTTTGAAGTTTCAAGAAGCTAGCACAAACCCTGTTTGATTTAGAGTTCGACTACATTTGTCAATATAGGTGAAAACAGAGTGAAACCTAAAAATTCAAACTGTTACTCCAAAAGAATGCTTCAATCTAGGAGAACTAAACTTTGTCATCCAAGTGGGATTGGTATACTTATCATTACTTGAAAGTATCATGAAGATTGGATGAAAAAATATATGTTGAGATTTCAGGAGACTCTATTGTGTTGGAAGTTTGGCAACCCCTTACAGTATAAGTGTTATTCGCCAGTCCCAGCTTTAGGATACAAGACGAAACAAACCTTAGAGATAGAACGTAGAACTTCTTTACTGTGTCCAGTTTCAAGAAGCTAGCACAAACCGTGTTTGATTTAGAGTTCTAACTGCCTCTGTCAATATAGGAGAAAACAGAGTGAAACCTATAATTTCTAACTGTTCCTGCAAACGAATGCTACAACCTAGAAGAACAAAACTTGGGCATCCACGTTTGATTGGTGTACTGATCAATACTTGAAAGAATCATGAAGATTGGATGAAAAAATATATGTTGAGATTTCAGGAGACGGTAGTTTTTTGGAAGCTTAACAACGCCTTTCATTGAAAGTGTTATTCGCCAGTCTCTGCTTAAGGCTACATCAAGAGGAAACAAACCTTAGAGATAGAACGTAGAACTACTTTATTGTGTCAAGTTTCAAGAAGCTAGCACAAACCATGTTTGATTTAGAGTTCGAACTGCATCTGTCAATATAGGAGAAAACAGAGTGAAAACTAAAATTCAAGCTGTTACTGTAAACGAATGCTTCAACCTAGGAGAACGAAACTTGAACATCCACGTTTTATTGGTGTACTGCTGATTACTTGAAATTATCATGAAGGTCGGAAAAAAAATATGTTGAGATTTCAGGAGACTGTAGTATTTTGGCAGCGTAACAACGCCTTTCATTGAATGTGTCTTTCGTCAGTCTCTGCTTAGGTCTACATCCAGAGGAAACAAAAAATAAAAATAGAATGTAGAACTACTTTACTGTTTCAAGTTTCAAGAAGCTAGCACAAACCCTGTTTGATTTAGAGTTCGAACTACATTTGTCAATATAGGAGAAAACAGAGTGAAACCTAACAATTCAAACTGTTACTCCAAAAGAATGCTTCAATCTAGGAGAACTAAACTTTGGCATCCAAGTGGGATTGGTGTACTGATCATTACTTGAAAGTATCATGAAGATTGGATGAAAAAATATATGTTGAGATTTCAGGAGACTCTAGTGTGTTGGAATTTGGCAACCCCTTTCAGTATAAGTGTTATTCGCCAGTCCCAGCTTTAGGATACAAGAGGAAACAAACCTTAGAGATAGAACGTAGAACTACTTTATTGTGTCAAGTTTCAAGCAGCTAACACAAACCGTGTTTGATTTAGAGTTCTAACTGTATCTGTCAATCTAGGAGAAAACAGAGTGAAACCTATAATTTCTAACTGTTCCTGCAAAGGAATGCTACAACCTAGAAGAACAAAACTTGGGCATCCACGTTTGATTGGTGTACTGATCAATACTTGAAAGAATCATTAAGATTGGATGAAAAAATATATGTTGAGATTTCAGGAGACGGTAGTTTTTTGGAAGCTTAACAACACCTTTCATTGAAAGTGTTATTCGCCAGTCTCTGCTTAAGGCTACATCAAGAGGAAACAAACCTGAGAGATAGAACGTAGAACTACTTTATTGTGTCAAGTTTCAAGGAGCTAGCACAAACCATGTTTGATTTAGAGTTCGAACTGCATCTGTCAATATAGGAGAAAACAGAGTGAAAACTAAAAATTAAAGCTGTTACTGCAAACGAATGCTTCAACCTAGGAGAACGAAACTTGAACATCCACGTTTTATTGGTGTACTGCTGATTACTTGAAATTATCATGAAGGTCGGGAAAAAAAAATATGTAGAGATTTCAGGAGACTGTAGTATTTTGGCAGCCTAACAACGCCTTTCATTGAATGTGTCTTTCGTCAGTCTCTGCTTAGGTCTACATCCAGAGGAAACAAAAAATAAAAATAGAATGTAGAACTACTTTACTGTTTCAAGTTTCAAGAAGCTAGCACAAACCGTGTTTGATTTAGAGTTCGAACTACATTTGTCAATATAGGAGAAAACAGAGTGAAACCTAAAAATTCAAACTGTTACTCCAAAAGAATGCTTCAATCTAGGAGAACTAAACTTTGGCATCCAAGTGGGATTGGTGTACTGATCATTACTTGAAAGTATCATGAAGATTGGATGAAAAAATATATGTTGAGATTTCAGGAGACTCTAGTGTGTTGGAAGTTTGGCAATCCCTTTCAGTATAAGTGTTATTCGCCAGTCCCAGCTTTAGGATACAAGAGGAAACACACCTTAGAGATAGAACGTAGAAGTACTTTGTTGTGTCAAGTTTCAAGAAGCTAGCACAAACCGTGTTTGATTTAGAGTTCTAACTGCATCTGTCAATATAGGAGAAAACAGAGTGAAACCTATAATTTCTAACTGTTCCTGCAAACGAATGCTACAACCTAGAAGAACAAAACTTGGGCATCCACGTTTGATTGGTGTACTGATCAATACTTGAAAGAATCATGAAGATTGGATGAAAAAATGTATGTTGAGATTTCAGGAGACGGTAGTTTTTTGGAAGCTTAACAAGGCCTTTCATTGAAAGTGTTATTCGCCAGTCTCTGCTTACGGCTACATCAAGAGGAAACAAACCTTAGAGATAGAACGTAGAACTACTTTATGGTTTCAAGTTTCAAGAAGCTAGCACAAACCATGTTTGATATAGAGTTTGAACTGCATCTGTCAATGTAGGAGAAAACAGAGTGAAAACTAAAAATTCAAATTGTTACTGCAAACGAATGCTTCAACCTGGGAGAACAAAACTTGAACATCCACGTTTTATTGGTGTACTGCTCATTACTTGAAATTATCATGAAGGTCGGAAAAAAATATATGTTGAGATTTCAGGAGACTGTAGTATTTTGGCAGCCTAACAACGCCTTTCATTGAATGTGTCTTTCGTCAGTCTCTGCTTAGGTCTACATCCAGAGGAAACAAAAAATTAAAATAGAATGTAGAACTACTTTACTGTTTCAAGTTTCAAGAAGCTAGCACAAACCGTGTTTGATTTAGAGTTCGAACTACATTTGTCAATATAGAAGAAAACAGAGTGAAACCTAAAAATTCAAACTGTTACTCCAAAAGAATGCTTCAATCTAGGAGAACTAAACTTTGGCATCCAAGTGGGATTGGTGTACTGATCATTACTTGAAAGTATCATGAAGATTGGATGAAAAAATATATGTTGAGATTTCAGGAGACTCGAGTGTGTTGGAAGTTTGCCAACCCCTTTCAGTATAAGTGTTATTCGCCATTCCCAGCTTTAGGATACAAGAGGAAACAAACCTTAGAGATAGAACGTAGAACTACTTTATTGTGTCAAGTTTCAAGAAGCTAGCACAAACCGTGTTTGATTTAGAGTTCTAACTGCATCTGTCAATATTGGAGAAAACCGAGTGAAACCTATAATTTCTAACTGTTCCTGCAAACGAATGCTACAACCTAGAAGAACAAAACTTGGGCATCCACGTTTGATTGGTGTACTGATCAATACTTGAAAGAATCATGAAGATTGGATGAAAAGATATATGTTGAGATTTCAGTAGAAGGTAGTTGTTTGGAAGCTTAACAACGCCTTTCATTGAAAGTGTTATTCGCCAGTCTCTGCTTAAGGCTACATCAAGAGGACACAATCCTTAGAGATAGAACGTAGAACTACTTTATTGTGTCAAGTTTCAAGAAGCTAGCACAAACCATGTTTGATTTAGAGTTCGAACTGCATCTGTCAATATAGGAGAAAACAGAGTGAAAACTAAAAATTCAAACTGTTACTGCAAACGAATGCTTCAAGCTAGGAGAACGAAACTTGAACATCCACGTTTTATTGGTGTACTGCTGATTACATGAAATGATCATGAAGGTCGGAAAAAAAAATATATTGAAATTTCAGGAGACTGTAGTATTTTCGCACCCCAACAACGCCTTTCATTGAATGTGACTTTCGTCAGTCTCTGCTTAGGTCTACATCCAGAGGAAACAAAAAATAAAAATAGAATGTAGAACTACTTTACTGTTTCAAGTTTCAAGAAGCTAGCACAAACCGTGTTTGATTTAGAGTTCGAACTACATTTGTCAATATAGGAGAAAACAGAGTGAAACCTAAAAATTCAAACTGCTACTCCAAAAGAATGCTTCAATCTAGGAGAACTAAACTTTGGCATCCAAGTGGGATTGGTGTTCTGATCATTACTTGAAAGTATCATGAAGATTGGATAAAAAAATATATGTTGAGATTTCAGGAGACTCTAGTGTGTTGGAAGTTTGGCAACCCCTTTCAGTATAAGTGTTATTCGCCAGTCCCAGCTTTAGGATACAAGAGGAAACAAACCTTAGAGATAGAACGTAGAACTACTTTATTGTGTCAAGTATGAAGAAGCTAGCACAAACCGAGTTTGATTTAGAGTTCTAACTGCATCTGTCAATATTGGAGAAAACCGAGTGAAACCTATAATTTCTAACTGTTCCTGCAAACGAATGCTACAACCTAGAAGAACAAAACTTGGGCATCCACGTTTGATTGGTGTACTGATCAATACTTGAAAGAATCATGAAGATTGGATGAAAAAATATATGTTGAGATTTCAGGAGACGGTAGTTTTTTGGAAGCTTAACTACGCCTCTCAATGAAAGTGTTATTCGCCAGTCTCTGCTTAAGGCTACATCAAGAGGAAACAAACCTCAGAGATAGAACGTAGAACTACTTTATTGTGTCAAGTTTCAAGAAGCTAGCACAAACCATGTTTGATTTAGAGTTCAAACTGCATCTGCCAATATAGGAGAAAACAGAGTGAAAACTAAAAATTCAAACTGTTACTGCAAACGAATGCTTCAAGCTAGGAGAACGAAACTTGAACATCCACGTTTTATTGGTGTACTGCTGATTACATGAAATGATCATGAAGGTCGGAAAAAAAAATATGTTGAGATTTCAGGAGACTGTAGTATTTTGGCAGCCTAACAACGCCTTTCATTGAATGTGTCTTTCGTCAGTCTCTGCTTAGGTCTACATCCAGAGAAAACAAAAAATAAAAATAGAATGTAGAACTACTTTACTGTTTCAAGTTTCAAGAAGCTAGCACAAACCGTGTTTGATTTAGAGTTCGAACTACATTTGTCAATATAGGAGAAAACAAAGTGAAACCTAAAAATTCAAACTGTTACTCCAAAAGAATGCTTCAATCTAGGAGAACTAAACTTTGGCATCCAAGTGGGATTGGTGTACTGATCATTACTTGAAAGTATCATGAAGATTGGATGAAAAAATATATGTTGAGATTTCAGGAGACGGTAGTTTTTTGGAAGCTTAACAACGCCTTTCATTGAAAGTGTTATTCGCCAGTCTCTGCTTGAGGCTACATCAAGAGGATACAATCCTTAGAGATAGAACGTAGAACTACTTTATTGTTTCAAGTTTCAAGAAGCTAGCACAAACCATGTTTGATTTAGAGTTCGAACTGCATCTGTCAATATAGGAGAAAACAGAGTGAAAACTAAAAATTCAAACTGTTACTGCAAACGAATGCTTCAAGCTAGGAGAACGAAACTTGAACATCCACGTTTTATTGGTGTACTGCTGATTACATGAAATGATCATGAAGGTCGGAAAAAAAAATATGTTGAGATTTCAGGAGACTGTAGTATTTTCGCACCCCAACAACGCCTTTCATTGAATGTGACTTTCGTCAGTCTCTGCTTAGGTCTACAACCAGAGGAAACAAAAAATAAAAATAGAATGTAGAACTACTTTACTGTTTCAAGTTTCAAGAAGCTAGCACAAACCGTGTTTGATTTAGAGTTCGAACTACATTTGTCAATATAGGAGAAAACAGAGTGAAACCTAAAAATTCAAACTGTTACTCCAAAAGAATGCTTCAATCTAGGAGAACTAAACTTTGGCATCCAAGTGGGATTGGTGTACTGATCATTACTTGAAAGTATCATGAAGATTGGATGAAAAAATATATGTTGAGATTTCAGGAGACTCTAGTGTGTTGGAAGTTTGGCAACCCTTTCAGTATAAGTGTTATTCGCCAGTCCCAGCTTTAGGATACAAGAGGAAACAAACCTTAGAGATAGAACGTAGAACTACTTTATTGTGTCAAGTATGAAGAAGCTAGCACAAACCGTGTTTGATTTAGAGTTCTAACTGCATCTGTCAATATAGGAGAAAACAGAGTGAAACCTATAATTTCTAACTCTTCCTGCAAACGAATGCTACAACCTAGAAGAACAAAACTTGGGCATCCACGTTTGATTGGTGTACTGATCAATACTTGAAAGAATCATGAAGATTGGATGAAAAAATATATGTTGAGATTTCAGGAGACGGTAGTTTTTTGGAAGCTTAACAACGCCTTTCATTGAAAGTGTTATTCGCCAGTCTCTGCTTGAGGCTACATCAAGAGGATACAATCCTTAGAGATAGAACGTAGAACTACTTTATTGTGTCAAGTTTCAAGAAGCTAGCACAAACCATGTTTGATTTAGAGTTCGAACTGCATCTGTCAATATAGGAGAAAACAGAGTGAAAACTAAAAATTCAAACTGTTACTGCAAACGAATGCTTCAAGCTAGGAGAACGAAACTTGAACATCCACGTTTTAGTGGTGTACTGCTGATTACATGAAATGATCATGAAGGTCGGAAAAAAAAATATGTTGAGATTTCAGGAGACTGTAGTATTTTCGCACCCCAACAACGCCTTTCATTGAATGTGACTTTCGTCAGTCTCTGCTTAGGTCTACATCCAGAGGAAACAAAAAATAAAAATAGAATGTAGAACTACTTTACTGTTTCAAGTTTCAAGAAGCTAGCACAAACCGTGTTTGATTTAGAGTTCGAACTACATTTGTCAATATAGGAGAAAACAGAGTGAAACCTAAAAATTCAAACTGTTACTCCAAAAGAATGCTTCAATCTAGGAGAACTAAACTTTGGCATCCAAGTGGGATTGGTGTTCTGATCATTACTTGAAAGTATCATGAAGATTGGATAAAAAAATATATGTTGAGATTTCAGGAGACTCTAGTGTGTTGGAAGTTTGGCAACCCCTTTCAGTATAAGTGTTATTCGCCAGTCCCAGCTTTAGGATACAAGAGGAAACAAACCTTAGAGATAGAACGTAGAACTACTTTATTGTGTCAAGTATGAAGAAGCTAGCACAAACCGAGTTTGATTTAGAGTTCTAACTGCATCTGTCAATATAGGAGAAAACAGAGTGAAACCTATAATTTCTAACTGTTCCTGCAAACGAATGCTACAACCTAGAAGAACAAAACTTGGGCATCCACGTTTGATTGGTGTACTGATCAATACTTGAAAGAATCATGAAGATTGGATGAAAAAATATATGTTGAGATTTCAGGAGACGGTAGTTTTTTGGAAGCTTAACAACGCCTCTCAATGAAAGTGTTATTCGCCAGTCTCTGCTTAAGGCTACATCAAGAGGAAACAAACCTCAGAGATAGAACGTAGAACTACTTTATTGTGTCAAGTTTCAAGAAGCTAGCACAAACCATGTTT
This sequence comes from Callospermophilus lateralis, assembly GCF_048772815.1. Lineage (NCBI taxonomy): Eukaryota > Metazoa > Chordata > Mammalia > Rodentia > Sciuridae > Callospermophilus > Callospermophilus lateralis. The sequence continues at coordinate 17,980 of NW_027514015.1, forward strand.
GATTTAGAGTTCAAACTGCATCTGCCAATATAGGAGAAAACAGAGTGAAAACTAAAAATTCAAACTGTTACTGCAAACGAATGCTTCAAGCTAGGAGAACGAAACTTGAACATCCACGTTTTATTGGTGTACTGCTGATTACATGAAATGATCATGAAGGTCGGAAAAAAAAATATGTTGAGATTTCAGGAGACTGTAGTATTTTGGCAGCCTAACAACGCCTTTCATTGAATGTGTCTTTCGTCAGTCTCTGCTTAGGTCTACATCCAGAGGAAACAAAAAATAAAAATAGAATGTAGATCTACTTTACTGTTTCAAGTTTCAAGAAGCTAGCACAAACCGTGTTTGATTTAGAGTTCGAACTACATTTGTCAATATAGGAGAAAACAGAGTGAAACCTAAAAATTCAAACTGTTACTCCAAAAGAATGCTTCAATCTAGGAGAACTAAACTTTGGCATCCAAGTGGGATTGGTGTACTGATCATTACTTGAAAGTATCATGAAGATTGGATGAAAAAATATATGTTGAGATTTCAGGAGACTCTAGTGTGTTGGAAGTTTGGCAACCCCTTTCAGTATAAGTGTTATCGCCAGTCCCAGCTTTAAGATACAAGAGGAAACAAACCTTTGAGATAGAACGTAGAACTACTTTATTGTGTCAAGTTTCAAGAAGCTAGCACAAACCGTGTTTGATTTAGAGTTCTAACTGCATCTGTCAATATAGGAGAAAACAGAGTGAAACCTATAATTTCTAACTGTTCCTGCAAACGAATGCTACAACCTAGAAGAACAAAACTTGGGCATCCACGTTTGATTGGTGTACTGATCAATAATTGAAAGAATCATGAAGATTGGATGAAAAAATATATGTTGAGATTTCAGGAGACGGTAGTTTTTTGGAAGCTTAACAACGCCTTTCATTGAAAGTGTTATTCGCCAGTCTCTGCTTAAGGCTACATCAAGAGGAAACAAACCTTAGAGATAGAACGTAGAAATACTTTATTGTGTCAAGTTTCAAGAAGCTAGCACAAACCATGTTTGATTTAGAGTTCGAACTGCATCTGTCAATATAGGAGAAAACAGAGTGAAAACTAAAAATTCAAACTGTTACTGCAAACGAATGCTTCAACCTAGGAGAACGAAACTTGAACATCCATGTTTTATTGGTGTACTGCTCATTACTTGAAATTATCATGAAGGTCGGAAAAAAAATATGTTGAGATTCAGGAGACTGTTGCATTTTGGCAGCCTAACAACGCCTTTCATTGAATGTGTCTTTCGTGAGTCTCTGCTTAGGTCTACATCCAGAGGAAACAAAAAATAAAAATAGAATGTAGAATTACTTTACTGTTTCAAGTTTCAAGAAGCTAGCACAAACCGTGTTTGATTTAGAGTTCGAACTACATTTGTCTATATAGGAGAAAACAGAGTGAAACCTAAAAATTCAAACTGTTACTCCAAAAGAATGCTTCAATCTAGGAGAACTAAACTTTGGCATCCAAGTGGGATTGGTGTACTAATCATTACTTGAATGTATCATGAAGATTGGATGAAAAAATATATGTTGAGATTTCAGGAGACTCTAGTGTGTTGGAAGTTTGGCAACCCCTTTCAGTATTAGTGTTATTCGCCAGTCCCAGCTTTAGGATACAAGAGGACACAAACCTTAGAGATAGAACGTAGAACTACTTTATTGTGTCAAGTTTCAAGAAGCTAGCACCAACCGTGTTTGATTTAGAGTTCTAACTGCATCTGTCAATATAGGAGAAAACAGAGTGAAACCTATAATTTCTAACTGTTCCTGCTAACGAATGCTACAACCTAGAAGAACAAAACTTGGGCATCCACGTTTGATTGGTGTACTGATCAATACTTGAAAGAATCATAAAGATTGGATGAAAAAATATATGTTGAGATTTCAGGAGACGGTAGTTTTTTGGAAGCTTAACAACGCCTTTCATTGAAAGTGTGATTCGCCAGTCTCTGCTTAAGGCTACATCAAGAGGAAACAAACCTTAGAGATAGAACGTAGAACTACTTTATTGTGTCAAGTTTCAAGAAGCTAGCACAAACCATGTTTGATTTAGAGTTCGAACTGCATCTGTCAATATTGGAGAAAACAGAGTGAAAACTAAAAATTCAAACTGTTACTGCAAACGAATGCTTCAACCTAGGAGAACGAAACTTGAACATCCACGTTTTATTGGTGTACTGCTCATTACTTGAAATTATCATGAAGGTCGGAAAAAAGAAATATGTTGAGATTTCAGGATACTGTAGTATTTTGGCAGCCTAACAACGCCTTTCATTGAATGTGTCTTTCGTCAGTCTCTGCTTAGGTCTACATCCAGAGGAAACAAAACATAAAAATAGAATGTAGAACTACTTTACTGTTTCAAGTTTCAAGAAGGTAGCACAAACCGTGTTTGATTTAGAGTTCGAACTATATTTGTCAATATAGGAGAAAACAGAGTGAAACCTAAAAATTCAAACTGTTACTCCAAAAGAATGCTTCAATCTAGGAGAACTAAACTTTGGCATCCAAGTGGGATTGGTGTACTGATCATTACTTGAAAGTATCATGAAGATTGGATGAAAAAATATATGTTGAGTTTTCAGGAGACTCTAGTCTGTTGGAAGTTTGGCAACCCATTTCAGTATAAGTGTTATTCGCCAGTCCCAGCTTTAGGATACAAGAGGAAACAAACCTTAGAGATAGAACGTAGAACTACTTTATTGTGTCAAGTTTCAAGAAGCTAGCACAAACCGTGTTTGATTTAGAGTTCTAACTGCATCTGTCAATATAGGAGAAAACAGAGTGAAACCTATTATTTCTAACTGTTCCTGCAAACGAATGGTACAACCTAGATGAACAAAACTTGGGCATCCACGTTTGATTGGTGTACTGATCAATACTTGAAAGAATCATGAAGATTGGATGAAAAAATATATGTTGAGATTTCAGGAGACGGTAGTTTTTTGGAAGCTTAACAACGCCTTTCATTGAAAGTGGTACTCGCCAGTCTCTGCTTAAGGCTACATCAAGAGGAAACAAACCTAGAGATAGAACGTAGAACTACTTTATTGTGTCAAGTTTCAAGAAGCTAGCACAAACCATGTTTGATTTAGAGTTCGAACTGCATCTGTCAATATAGGAGAAAACAGAGTGAAAACTAAAAATTCAAACTGTTACTGCAAACGAATGCTTCAAGCTAGGAGAACGAAACTTGAACATCCACGTTTTATTGGTGTACTGCTCATTACTTGAAATGATCAGGAAGGTCGGAAAAAAAATATGTTGAGATTTCAGGAGACTGTAATATTTTGGCAGCCTAACAACGCCTTTCATTGAATGTGTCTTTCGTCAGTCTCTGCTTTGGTCTACATCCAGAGGAAACAAAAAATAAAAATAGAATGTAGAACTATTTAATGTTTCAAGTTTCAAGAAGCTAGCACAAACCGTGTTTGATTTAGAGTTCGAACTACATTTGTCAATATAGGAGAAAACAGAGTGAAACCTAAAAATTCAAACTGTTACTCCAAAAGAATGCTTCAATCTAGGAGAACTAAACTTTGGCATCCAAGTGGGATTGGTGTACTGATCATTACTTGAAAGTATCATGAAGATTGGATGAAAAAATAATGTTGGGATTTCAGGAGACTCTAGTGTGTTGGAAGTTTGGCAACCCATTTCAGTATAAGTGTTATTCGCCAGTCCCAGCTTTAGGATACAAGAGGAAACAAACCTTAGAGATAGAACGTAGAACTACTTTATTGTGTCAAGTTTCAAGAAGCTAGCACAAACCGTGTTTGATTTAGAGTTCTAACTGCATCTGTCAATATAGGAGAAAACAGAGTGAAACCTATTATTTCTAACTGTTCCTGCAAACGAATGGTACAACCTAGATGAACAAAACTTGGGCATCCACGTTTGATTGGTGTACTGATCAATACTTGAAAGAATCATGAAGATTGGATGAAAAAATATATGTTGAGATTTCAGGAGACGGTAGTTTTTTGGAAGCTTAACAACGCCTTTCATTGAAAGTGGTACTCGCCAGTCTCTGTTTAAGGCTACATCAAGAGGAAACAAACCTAGAGATAGAACGTAGAACTACTTTATTGTGTCAAGTTTCAAGAAGCTAGCACAAACCATGTTTGATTTAGAGTTCGAACTGCATCTGTCAATATAGGAAAAAACAGAGTGAAAACTAAAAATTCAAACTGTTACTGCAAACGAATGCTTCAAGCTAGGAGAACGAAACTTGAACATCTACGTTTTATTGGTGTACTGCTCATTACTTGAAATGATCAGGAAGGTCGGAAAAAAAAATATGTTGAGATTTCAGGAGACTGTAATATTTTGGCAGCCTAACAACGCCTTTCATTGAATGTGTCTTTCGTCAGTCTCTGCTTAGGTCTACATCCAGAGGAAACAAAAAATAAAAATAGAATGTAGAACTACTTTACTGTTTCAAGTTTCAAGAAGCTAGCACAAACCGTGTTTGATTTAGAGTTCGAACTACATTTGTCAATATAGGAGAAAACAGAGTGAAACCTAAAAATTCAAACTGTTACTCCAAAAGAGTGCTTCAATCTAGGAGAACTAAACTTTGGCATCCAAGTGGGATTGGTGTACTGATCATTACTTGAAAGTATCATGAAGATTGGATGAAAAAATAATGTTGGGATTTCAGGAGACTTTAGTGTGTTGGAAGTTTGGCAACCCCTTTCAGTATAAGTGTTATTCGCCAGTCCCAGCTTTAGGATACAAGAGGAAACAAACCTTAGAGATAGAACGTAGAACTACTTTATTGTGTCAAGTTTCAAGAAACTAGCACAAACCGTGTTCGATTTAGAGTTCTAACTGCATCTGTCAATATAGGAGAAAACAGAGTGAAACCTATAATTTCTAACTGTTCCTGCAAACGAATGCTACAAAATAGAGGAACAAAACTTGGGCATCCACGTTTGATTGGTGTACTGATCAATACTTGAAAGAATCATGAAGATTGGATGAAAAAATATATGTAGAGATTTCAGGAGACGGTAGTTTTTTGGAAGCTTAACAACGCCTTTCATTGAAAGTGTTACTCGCCAGTCTCTGCTTAAGGCTACATCAAGAGGAAACAAACCTACAGATAGAACGTAGAACTACTTTATTGTGTCAAGTTTCAAGAAGCTAGCACAAACCATGTTTGATTTAGAGTTCGAACTGCATCTGTCAATATAGGAGAAAACAGAGTGAAAACTAAAAATTCAAACTGTTACTGCAAACGAATGCTTCAAGCTAGGAGAACGAAACTTGAACATCCACGTTTTATTGGTGTACTGCTCATTACTTGAAATAATCATGAAGGTCGGAAAAAAAATATGTTGAGATTTCAGGAGACTGTAATATTTTGGCAGCCTAACAACGCCTTTCATTGAATGTGTCTTTCGTCAGTCTCTGCTTAGGTCTACATCCAGAGGAAACAAAAAATAAAAATAGAATGTAGAACTACTTTACTGTTTCAAGTTTCAAGAAGCTAGCACAAACCGTGTTTGATTTAGAGTTCGAACTACATTTGTCAATATAGGAGAAAACAGAGTGAAACCTAAAAATTCAAACTGTTACTCCAAAAGAATGCTTCAATCTAGGAGAACTAAACTTTGGCATCCAAGTGGGATTGGTGTACTGATCATTACTTGAAAGTATCATGAAGATTGGATGAAAAATATACGTTGAGATTTCAGGAGACTCTAGTGTGTTGGAAGTTTGGCAACCCCTTTCAGTATAAGTGTTATTCGCCAGTCCCAGCTTTAGGATACAAGAGGAAACAAACCTTAGAGATAGAACGTAGAACTACTTTATTGTGTCAAGTTTCAAGAAACTAGCACAAACCGTGTTTGATTGAGAGTTCTAACTGCATCTGTCAATATAGGAGAAAACAGAGTGAAACCTATAATTTCTAACTGTTCCTGCAAACGAATGCTACAAAATAGAGGAACAAAATTTGGGCATCCACGTTTGATTGGTGTACTGATCAATACTTGAAAGAATCATGAAGATTGGATGAAAAAATATATGTAGAGATTTCAGGAGACGGTAGTTTTTTGGAAGCTTAACAACGCCTTTCATTGAAAGTGTTATTCGCCAGTCTCTGCTTAAGGCTACATCAAGAGGAAACAAACCTTAGAGATAGAACGTAGAACTAATTTATTGTGTCAAGTTTCAAGAAGCTAGCACAAACCATGTTTGATTTAGAGTTCGAACTGCATCTGTCAATATTGGAGAAAACAGAGTGAAAACTAAAAATTCAAACTGTTACTGCAAACGAATGCTTCAAGCTAGGAGAACGAAACTTGAACATCCACGTTTTATTGGTGTACTGCTCATTACTTGAAATAATCATGAAGGTCGGAAAAAAAATATGTTGAGATTTCAGGAGACTGTAATATTTTGGCAGCCTAACAACGCCTTTCATTGAATGTGTCTTTCGTCAGTCTCTGCTTAGGTCTACATCCAGAGGAAACAAAAAATAAAAATAGAATGTAGAACTACTTTACTGTTTCAAGTTTCAAGAAGCTAGCACAAACCGTGTTTGATTTAGAGTTCGAACTCCATTTGTCAATATAGGAGAAAACAGAGTGAAACCTAAAAATTCAAACTGTTACTCCAAAAGAATGCTTCAATCTAGGAGAACTAAACTTTGGCATCCAAGTGGGATTGGTGTACTGATCATTACTTGAAAGTATCATGAAGATTGGATGAAAAATATACGTTGAGATTTCAGGAGACTCTAGTGTGTTGGAAGTTTGGCAACCCCTTTCAGTATAAGTGTTATTCGCCAGTCCCAGCTTTAGGATACAAGAGGAAACAAACCTTAGAGATAGAACGTAGAACTACTTTATTGTGTCAAGTTTCAAGAAACTAGCACAAACCGTGTTTGATTGAGAGTTCTAACTGCATCTGTCAATATAGGAGAAAACAGAGTGAAACCTATAATTTCTAACTGTTCCTGCAAACGAATGCTACAAAATAGAGGAACAAAATTTGGGCATCCACGTTTGATTGGTGTACTGATCAATACTTGAAAGAATCATGAAGATTGGATGAAAAAATATATGTAGAGATTTCAGGAGACGGTAGTTTTTTGGAAGCTTAACAACGCCTTTCATTGAAAGTGTTATTCGCCAGTCTCTGCTTAAGGCTACATCAAGAGGAAACAAACCTTAGAGATAGAACGTAGAACTAATTTATTGTGTCAAGTTTCAAGAAGCTAGCACAAACCATGTTTGATTTAGAGTTCGAACTGCATCTGTCAATATTGGAGAAAACAGAGTGAAAACTAAAAATTCAAACTGTTACTGCAAACGAATGCTTCAAGCTAGGAGAACGAAACTTGAACATCCACGTTTTATTGGTGTACTGCTCATTACTTGAAATAATCATGAAGGTCGGAAAAAAAATATGTTGAGATTTCAGGAGACTGTAATATTTTGGCAGCCTAACAACGCCTTTCATTGAATGTGTCTTTCGTCAGTCTCTGCTTAGGTCTACATCCAGAGGAAACAAAAAATAAAAATAGAATGTAGAACTACTTTACTGTTTCAAGTTTCAAGAAGCTAGCACAAACCGTGTTTGATTTAGAGTTCGAACTCCATTTGTCAATATAGGAGAAAACAGAGTGAAACCTAAAAATTCAAACTGTTACTCCAAAAGAATGCTTCAATCTAGGAGAACTAAACTTTGGCATCCAAGTGGGATTGGTGTACTGATCATTACTTGAAAGTATCATGAAGATTGGATGAAAAATATACGTTGAGATTTCAGGAGACTCTAGTGTGTTGGAAGTTTGGCAACCCCTTTCAGTATAAGTGTTATTCGCCAGTCCCAGCTTTAGGATACAAGAGGAAACAAACCTTAGAGATAGAACGTAGAACTACTTTATTGTGTCAAGTTTCAAGAAACTAGCACAAACCGTGTTTGATTGAGAGTTCTAACTGCATCTGTCAATATAGGAGAAAACAGAGTGAAACCTATAATTTCTAACTGTTCCTGCAAACGAATGCTACAAAATAGAGGAACAAAATTTGGGCATCCACGTTTGATTGGTGTACTGATCAATACTTGAAAGAATCATGAAGATTGGATGAAAAAATATATGTAGAGATTTCAGGAGACGGTAGTTTTTTGGAAGCTTAACAACGCCTTTCATTGAAAGTGTTATTCGCCAGTCTCTGCTTAAGGCTACATCAAGAGGAAACAAACCTTAGAGATAGAACGTAGAACTAATTTATTGTGTCAAGTTTCAAGAAGCTAGCACAAACCATGTTTGATTTAGAGTTCGAACTGCATCTGTCAATATTGGAGAAAACAGAGTGAAAACTAAAAATTCAAACTGTTACTGCAAACGAATGCTTCAACCTAGGAGAACGAAACTTGAACATCCACGTTTTATTGGTGTACTGCTCATTACTTGAAATTATCATGAAGGTCGGAAAAAAAAATATGTTGAGATTTCAGGATACTGTAGTATTTTGGCAGCCTAACAACGCCTTTCATTGAATGTGTCTTTCGTCAGTCTCTGCTTAGGTCTACATCCAGAGGAAACAAAACATAAAAATAGAATGTAGAACTACTTTACTGTTTCAAGTTTCAAGAAGGTAGCACAAACCGTGTTTGACTTAGAGTTCGAAATATATTTGTCAATATAGGAGAAAACAGAGTGAAACCTAAAAATTCAAACTGTTACTCCAAAAGAATGCTTCAATCTAGGAGAACTAAACTTTGGCATCCAAGTGGGATTGGTGTACTGATCATTACTTGAAAGTATCATGAAGATTGGATGAAAAAATATATGTTGAGTTTTCAGGAGACTCTAGTCTGTTGGAAGTTTGGCAACCCATTTCAGTATAAGTGTTATTCGCCAGTCCCAGCTTTAGGATACAAGAGGAAACAAACCTTAGAGATAGAACGAAGAACTACTTTATTGTGTCAAGTTTCAAGAAGCTAGCACAAACCGTGTTTGATTTAGAGTTCTAACTGCATCTGTCAATATAGGAGAAAACAGAGTGAAACCTATTATTTCTAACTGTTCCTGCAAAAGAATGGTACAACCTAGAAGAACAAAACTTGGGCATCCACGTTTGATTGGTGTACTGATCAATACTTGAAAGAATCATGAAGATTGGATGAAAAAATATATGTTGAGATTTCAGGAGACGGTAGTTTTTTGGAAGCTTAACAACGCCTTTCATTGAAAGTGTTACTCGCCAGTCTCTGCTTAAGGCTACATCAAGAGGAAACAAACCTAGAGATAGAACGTAGAACTACTTTATTGTGTCAAGTTTCAAGAAGCTAGCACAAACCATGTTTGATTTAGAGTTCGAACTGCATCTGTCAATATAGGAGAAAACAGAGTGAAAAATAAAATTTCAAACTGTTACTGCAAACGAATGCTTCAAGCTAGGAGAACGAAACTTGAACATCCACGTTTTATTGGTGTACTGCTCATTACTTGAAATGATCAGGAAGGTCGGAAAAAAAAATATGTTGAGATTTCAGGAGACTGTAATATTTTGGCAGCCTAACAACGCCTTTCATTGAATGTGTCTTTCGTCAGTCTCTGCTTAGGTCTACATCCAGAGGAAACAAAAAATAAAAATAGAATGTAGAACTACTTTACTGTTTCAAGTTTCAAGAAGCTAGCACAAACCGTGTTTGATTTAGAGTTCGAACTACATTTGTCAATATAGGAGAAAACAGAGTGAAACCTAAAAATTCAAACTGTTACTCCAAAAGAATGCTTCAATCTAGGAGAACTAAACTTTGGCATCCAAGTGGGATTGGTGTACTGATCATTACTTGAAAGTATCATGAAGATTGGATGAAAAAATATATGTTGGGATTTCAGGAGACTCTAGTGTGTTGGAAGTTTGGCAACCCCTTTCAGTATAAGTGTTATTCGCCAGTCCCAGCTTTAGGATACAAGAGGAAACAAACCTTAGAGATAGAACGTAGAACTACTTTATTGTGTCAAGTTTCAAGAAACTAGCACAAACCGTGTTTGATTTAGAGTTCTAACTGCATCTGTCAATATAGGAGAAAACAGAGTGAAACCTATAATTTCTAACTGTTCCTGCAAACGAATGCTACAAAATAGAGGAACAAAACTTGGGCATCCACGTTTGATTGGTGTACTGATCAATACTTGAAAGAATCATGAAGATTGGATGAAAAAATATATGTAGAGATTTCAGGAGACGGTAGTTTTTTGGAAGCTTAACAACGCCTTTCATTGAAAGTGTTACTCGCCAGTCTCTGCTTAAGGCTACATCAAGAGGAAACAAACCTAGAGATAGAACGTAGAACTACTTTATTGTGTCAAGTTTCAAGAAGTTAGCACAAACCATGTTTGATTTAGAGTTCGAACTGCATCTGTCAATATAGGAGAAAACAGAGTGAAAACTAAAAATTCAAACTGTTACTGCAAACGAATGCTTCAAGCTAGGAGAACGAAACTTGAACATCCACGTTTTATTGGTGTACTGCTCATTACTTGAAATGATCATGAAGGTCGGAAAAAAAATATGTTGAGATTTCAGGAGACTGTAATATTTTGGCAGCCTAACAACGCCTTTCATTGAATGTGTCTTTCGTCAATCTCTGCTTAGGTCTACATCCAGAGGAAACAAAAAATAAAAATAGAATGTAGAACTACTTTACTGTTTCAAGTTTCAAGAAGCTAGCACAAACCGTGTTTGATTTAGCGTTCGAACTACATTTGTCAATATAGGAGAAAACAGAGTGAAACCTAAAAATTCAAACTGTTACTCCAAAAGAATGCTTCAATCTAGGAGAACTAAACTTTGGCATCCAAGTGGGATTGGTGTACTGATCATTACTTGAAAGTATCATGAAGATTGGATGAAAAAATATATGTTGGGATTTCAGGAGACTCTAGTGTGTTGGAATTTTGGCAACCCCTTTCAGTATAAGTGTTATTCGAAAGTCCCAGCTTTAGGATACAAGAGGAAACAAACCTTAGAGATAGAACGTAGAACTACTTTATTGTGTCAAGTTTCAAGAAACTAGCACAAACCGTGTTTGATTGAGAGTTCTAACTGCATCTGTCAATATAGGAGAAAACAGACTGAAACCTATAATTTCTAACTGTTCCTGCAAACGAATGCTACAAAATAGAGGAACAAAATTTGGGCATCCACGTTTGATTGGTGTACTGATCAATACTTGAAAGAATCATGAAGATTGGATGAAAAAATATATGTAGAAATTTCAGGAGACGGTAGTTTTTTGGAAGCTTAACAACGCCTTTCATTGAAAGTGTTATTCGCCAGTCTCTGCTTAAGGCTACATCAAGAGGAAACAAACCTTAGAGATAGAACGTAGAACTACTTTATTGTGTCAAGTTTCAAGAAGCTAGCACAAACCATGTTTGATTTAGAGTTCGAACTGCATCTGTCAATATTGGAGAAAACAGAGTGAAAACTAAAAATTCAAACTGTTACTGCAAACGAATGCTTCAACCTAGGAGAACGAAACTTGAACATCCACGTTTTATTGGTGTACTGCTCATTACTTGAAATTATCATGAAGGTCGAAAAAAAATATGTTGAGATTTCAGGATACTGTAATATTTTGGCAGCCTAACAACGCCTTTCATTGAATGTGTCTTTCGTCAGTCTCTGCTTAGGTCTACATTCAGAGGAAACAAAAAATAAAAATAGAATGTAGAACTACTTTACTGTTTCAAGTTTCAAGAAGCTAGCACAAGCCGTGTTTGATTTAGAGTTCGAACTACATTTGTCAATATAGGAGAAAACAGAGTGAAACCTAAAAATTCAATCTGTTACTCCAAAAGAATGCTTCAATCTAGGAGATCTAAACTTTGGCATCCAAGTGTGATTGGTGTACTGATCCTTACTTGAAAGTATCATGAAGATTGGATGAAAAAATATATGTTGAGATTTCAGGAGACTCTAGTGTTTTGGAAGTTTGGCAACCCCTTTAAGTATAAGTGTTATTCGCCAGTCCCAGCTTTAGGATACAAGAGGAAACAAACCTTAGAGATAGAACGTAGAACTACTTTATTGTGTCAAGTTTCAACAAGCTAGCACAAACCGTGTTTGATTTAGAGTTCCAACTGCATCTGTCAATATAGGAGAAAACAGAGTGAAACCTATTATTTCTAACTGTTCCTGCAAACGAATGGTACAACCTAGAAGAACAAAACTTGGGCATCCACGTTTGATTGGTGTACTGATCAATACTTGAAAGAATCATGAAGATTGGATGAAAAAATATATGTTGAGATTTCAGGAGACGGTAGTTTTTTTTAAGCTTAACAATGCCTTTCATTGAAAGTGTTACTCGCCAGTCTCTGCTTAAGGCTACATCAAGAGGAAACAAACCTAGAGATAGAACGTAGAACTACTTTATTGTGTCAAGTTTCAAGAAGCTAGCACAAACCATGTTTGATTTAGAGTTCGAACTGCATCTGTCAATATAGGAGAAAACAGAGTGAAAACTAAAAATTCAAACTGTTACTGCAAACGAATGCTTCAAGCTAGGAGAATGAAACTTGAACATCCACGTTTTATTGGTGTACTGCTGATTACATGAAATCATCATGAAGGTCGGAAAAAAAAATATGTTGAGATTTCAGGAGACTGTATTATTTTGGCAGCCTAACAACCCCTTTCATTGAATTTGTCTTTCGTCAGTCTCTGCTTAGGTCTACATCCAGAGGAAACAAAAAATAAAAATAGAATGTAGAACTACTTTACTGTTTCAAGTTTCAAGAAGCTAGCACAAACCGTGTTTGATTTAGAGTTCGAACTACATTTGTCAATATAGGAGAAAACAGAGTGAAACCTAAAAATTCAAACTGTTACTCCAAAAGAATGCTTCAATCTAGGAGAACTAAACTTTGGCATCCAAGTGGGATTGGTGTACTGATCATTACTTGAAAGTATCATGAAGATTGGATGAAAAAATATATGTTGAGATTTCAGGAGACTCTAGTGTGTTGGAAGTTTGGCAACCCCTTTCAGTATAAGTGTTATCGCCAGTCCCAGCTTTAGGATACAAGAGGAAACAAACCTTAGAGATAGAACGTAGAACTACTTTATTGTGTCAAGTTTCAAGAAGCTAGCACAAACCGTGTTTGATTTAGAGTTCTAACTGCATCTGTCAATATAGGAGAAAACAGAGTGAAACCTATAATTTCTAACTGTTCCTGCAAACGAATGCTACAACCTAGAAGAACAAAACTTGGGCATCCACGTTTGATTGGTGTACTGATAAATACTTGAAAGAATCATGAAGATTGGATGAAAAAATATATGTTGAGATTTCAGGAGACGGTAGTTTTTTGGAAGCTTAACTACACCTTTCATTGAAAGTGTTATTCGCCAGTCTCTGCTTAAGGCTACATCAAGAGGAAACAAACCTTAGAGATAGAACGTAGAACTACTTTATTGTGTCAAGTTTCAAGAAGCTAGCACAAACCATGTTTGATTTAGAGTTCGAACTGCATCTGTCAATATATGAGAAAACAGAGTGAAAACTAAAAATTCAAACTGTTACTGCAAACGAATGCTTCAACCTAGGAGAACGAAACTTGAACATCCACGTTTTATTGGTGTACTGCTCATTACTTGAAATTATCATGAAGGTCGGAAAAAAAATATGTTGTGATTTCAGGAGACTGTAGTATTTTGGCAGCCTAACAACGCCTTTCATTGAATGTGTCTTTCGTCAGTCTCTGCTTAGGTCTACATCCAGAGGAAACAAAAAATAAAAATAGAATGTAGAACTACTTTACTGTTTCAAGTTTCAAGAAGCTAGCACAAGCCGTGTTTGATTTAGAGTTCGAACTACATTTGTCAATATAGGAGAAAACAGAGTGAAACCTAAAAATTCAATCTGTTACTCCAAAAGAATGCTTCAATCAAGAGAACTAAACTTTGGCATCCAAGTATGATTGGTGTACTGATCATTACTTGAAAGTATCATGAAGATTGGATGAAAAAATATATGTTGAGATTTCAGGAGACTCTAGTGTGTTGGAAGTTTGGCAACCCCTTTCAGTATAAGTGTTATTCGCCAGTCCCAGCTTTAGGATACAAGAGGAAACAAACCTTAGAGATAGAACGTAGAACTACTTTATTGTGTCAAGTTTCAAGAAGCTAGCACAAACCGTGTTTGATTTAGAGTTCTAACTGCATCTGTCAATATAGGAGAAAACAGAGTGAAACCTATAATTTCTAACTGTTCCTGCAAATGAATGGTACAACCTAGAAGAACAAAACTTGGGCATCCACGTTTGACTGGTGTACTGATCAATACTTGAAAGAATAATGAAGATTGGATGAAAAAATATATGTTGAGATTTCAGGAGACGGTAGTTTTTTTGGAAGCTTAACAACGCCTTTCATTGAAAGTGTTACTCGCCAGTCTCTGCTTAAGGCTACATCAAGATGAAACAAACCTAGAGATAGAATGTAGAACTACTTTATTGTGTCAAGTTTCAAGAAGCTAGCACAAACCATGTTTGATTTAGAGTTCGAACTGCATCTGTCAATATAGGAGAAAACAGAGTGAAAACTAAAACTTCAAACTGTTACTGCAAACGAATGCTTCAACCTAGGACAACGAAACTTGAACATCCACGTTTTATTGGTGTACTGCTCATTACATGAAATCATCATGAAGGTCGGAAAAAAAAATATGTTGAGATTTCAGGAGACTGTATTATTTTGGCAGCCTGACAACCCCTTTCATTGAATGTGTCTTTCGTCAGTCTCTGCTTAGGTCTACATCCAGAGGAAACAAAAATAAAAATAGAATGTAGAACTACTTTACTGTTTCAAGTTTCAAGAAGCTAGCACAAACCGTGTTTGATTTAGAGTTCGAACTACATTTGTCAATATAGGAGAAAACAGAGAGAAACCTAAAAATTCAAACTGTTACTCCAAAAGAATGCTTCAATCTAGGAGAACTAAACTTTGGCATCCAAGTGGGATTGGTGTACTGATCATTACTTGAAAGTATCATGAAGATTGGATGAAAAAATATATGTTGAGATTTCAGGAGACTCTAGTGTGTTGGAAGTTTGGCAACCCATTTCAGTATAAGTGTTATTCGCCAGTCCCAGCTTTAGGATACAAGAGGAAACAAACCTTAGAGATAGAACGTAGAACTACTTTATTGTGTCAAGTTTCAAGAAGCTAGCACAAACCGTGTTTGATTTAGAGTTCTAACTGCATCTGTCAATATAGGAGAAAACAGAGTGAAACCTATTATTTCTAACTGTTCCTGCAAACGAATGGTACAACCTAGATGAACAAAACTTGGGCATCCACGTTTGATTGGTGTACTGATCAATACTTGAAAGAATCATGAAGATTGGATGAAAAAATATATGTTGAGATTTCAGGAGACGGTAGTTTTTTGGAAGCTTAACAACGCCTTTCATTGAAAGTGGTACTCGCCAGTCTCTGTTTAAGGCTACATCAAGAGGAAACAAACCTAGAGATAGAACGTAGAACTACTTTATTGTGTCAAGTTTCAAGAAGCTAGCACAAACCATGTTTGATTTAGAGTTCGAACTGCATCTGTCAATATAGGAAAAAACAGAGTGAAAACTAAAAATTCAAACTGTTACTGCAAACGAATGCTTCAAGCTAGGAGAACGAAACTTGAACATCTACGTTTTATTGGTGTACTGCTCATTACTTGAAATGATCAGGAAGGTCGGAAAAAAAAATATGTTGAGATTTCAGGAGACTGTAATATTTTGGCAGCCTAACAACGCCTTTCATTGAATGTGTCTTTCGTCAGTCTCTGCTTAGATCTACATCCAGAGGAAACAAAAAATAAAAATAGAATGTAGAACTACTTTACTGTTTCAAGTTTCAAGAAGCTAGCACAAACCGTGTTTGATTTAGAGTTCGAACTACATTTGTCAATATAGGAGAAAACAGAGTGAAACCTAAAAATTCAAACTGTTACTCCAAAAGAGTGCTTCAATCTAGGAGAACTAAACTTTGGCATCCAAGTGGGATTGGTGTACTGATCATTACTTGAAAGTATCATGAAGATTGGATGAAAAAATAATGTTGGGATTTCAGGAGACTTTAGTGTGTTGGAAGTTTGGCAACCCCTTTCAGTATAAGTGTTATTCGCCAGTCCCAGCTTTAGGATACAAGAGGAAACAAACCTTAGAGATAGAACGTAGAACTACTTTATTGTGTCAAGTTTCAAGAAACTAGCACAAACCGTGTTCGATTTAGAGTTCTAACTGCATCTGTCAATATAGGAGAAAACAGAGTGAAACCTATAATTTCTAACTGTTCCTGCAAACGAATGCTACAAAATAGAGGAACAAAACTTGGGCATCCACGTTTGATTGGTGTACTGATCAATACTTGAAAGAATCATGAAGATTGGATGAAAAAATATATGTAGAGATTTCAGGAGACGGTAGTTTTTTGGAAGCTTAACAACGCCTTTCATTGAAAGTGTTACTCGCCAGTCTCTGCTTAAGGCTACATCAAGAGGAAACAAACCTACAGATAGAACGTAGAACTACTTTATTGTGTCAAGTTTCAAGAAGCTAGCACAAACCATGTTTGATTTAGAGTTCGAACTGCATCTGTCAATATAGGAGAAAACAGAGTGAAAACTAAAAATTCAAACTGTTACTGCAAACGAATGCTTCAAGCTAGGAGAACGAAACTTGAACATCCACGTTTTATTGGTGTACTGCTCATTACTTGAAATAATCATGAAGGTCGGAAAAAAAATATGTTGAGATTTCAGGAGACTGTAATATTTTGGCAGCCTAACAACGCCTTTCATTGAATGTGTCTTTCGTCAGTCTCTGCTTAGGTCTACATCCAGAGGAAACAAAAAATAAAAATAGAATGTAGAACTACTTTACTGTTTCAAGTTTCAAGAAGCTAGCACAAACCGTGTTTGATTTAGAGTTCGAACTACATTTGTCAATATAGGAGAAAACAGAGTGAAACCTAAAAATTCAAACTGTTACTCCAAAAGAATGCTTCAATCTAGGAGAACTAAACTTTGGCATCCAAGTGGGATTGGTGTACTGATCATTACTTGAAAGTATCATGAAGATTGGATGAAAAATATACGTTGAGATTTCAGGAGACTCTAGTGTGTTGGAAGTTTGGCAACCCCTTTCAGTATAAGTGTTATTCGCCAGTCCCAGCTTTAGGATACAAGAGGAAACAAACCTTAGAGATAGAACGTAGAACTACTTTATTGTGTCAAGTTTCAAGAAACTAGCACAAACCGTGTTTGATTGAGAGTTCTAACTGCATCTGTCAATATAGGAGAAAACAGAGTGAAACCTATAATTTCTAACTGTTCCTGCAAACGAATGCTACAAAATAGAGGAACAAAATTTGGGCATCCACGTTTGATTGGTGTACTGATCAATACTTGAAAGAATCATGAAGATTGGATGAAAAAATATATGTAGAGATTTCAGGAGACGGTAGTTTTTTGGAAGCTTAACAACGCCTTTCATTGAAAGTGTTATTCGCCAGTCTCTGCTTAAGGCTACATCAAGAGGAAACAAACCTTAGAGATAGAACGTAGAACTAATTTATTGTGTCAAGTTTCAAGAAGCTAGCACAAACCATGTTTGATTTAGAGTTCGAACTGCATCTGTCAATATTGGAGAAAACAGAGTGAAAACTAAAAATTCAAACTGTTACTGCAAACGAATGCTTCAAGCTAGGAGAACGAAACTTGAACATCCACGTTTTATTGGTGTACTGCTCATTACTTGAAATAATCATGAAGGTCGGAAAAAAAATATGTTGAGATTTCAGGAGACTGTAATATTTTGGCAGCCTAACAACGCCTTTCATTGAATGTGTCTTTCGTCAGTCTCTGCTTAGGTCTACATCCAGAGGAAACAAAAAATAAAAATAGAATGTAGAACTACTTTACTGTTTCAAGTTTCAAGAAGCTAGCACAAACCGTGTTTGATTTAGAGTTCGAACTCCATTTGTCAATATAGGAGAAAACAGAGTGAAACCTAAAAATTCAAACTGTTACTCCAAAAGAATGCTTCAATCTAGGAGAACTAAACTTTGGCATCCAAGTGGGATTGGTGTACTGATCATTACTTGAAAGTATCATGAAGATTGGATGAAAAATATACGTTGAGATTTCAGGAGACTCTAGTGTGTTGGAAGTTTGGCAACCCCTTTCAGTATAAGTGTTATTCGCCAGTCCCAGCTTTAGGATACAAGAGGAAACAAACCTTAGAGATAGAACGTAGAACTACTTTATTGTGTCAAGTTTCAAGAAACTAGCACAAACCGTGTTTGATTGAGAGTTCTAACTGCATCTGTCAATATAGGAGAAAACAGAGTGAAACCTATAATTTCTAACTGTTCCTGCAAACGAATGCTACAAAATAGAGGAACAAAATTTGGGCATCCACGTTTGATTGGTGTACTGATCAATACTTGAAAGAATCATGAAGATTGGATGAAAAAATATATGTAGAGATTTCAGGAGACGGTAGTTTTTTGGAAGCTTAACAACGCCTTTCATTGAAAGTGTTATTCGCCAGTCTCTGCTTAAGGCTACATCAAGAGGAAACAAACCTTAGAGATAGAACGTAGAACTAATTTATTGTGTCAAGTTTCAAGAAGCTAGCACAAACCATGTTTGATTTAGAGTTCGAACTGCATCTGTCAATATTGGAGAAAACAGAGTGAAAACTAAAAATTCAAACTGTTACTGCAAACGAATGCTTCAACCTAGGAGAACGAAACTTGAACATCCACGTTTTATTGGTGTACTGCTCATTACTTGAAATTATCATGAAGGTCGGAAAAAAAAATATGTTGAGATTTCAGGATACTGTAGTATTTTGGCAGCCTAACAACGCCTTTCATTGAATGTGTCTTTCGTCAGTCTCTGCTTAGGTCTACATCCAGAGGAAACAAAACATAAAAATAGAATGTAGAACTACTTTACTGTTTCAAGTTTCAAGAAGGTAGCACAAACCGTGTTTGACTTAGAGTTCGAAATATATTTGTCAATATAGGAGAAAACAGAGTGAAACCTAAAAATTCAAACTGTTACTCCAAAAGAATGCTTCAATCTAGGAGAACTAAACTTTGGCATCCAAGTGGGATTGGTGTACTGATCATTACTTGAAAGTATCATGAAGATTGGATGAAAAAATATATGTTGAGTTTTCAGGAGACTCTAGTCTGTTGGAAGTTTGGCAACCCATTTCAGTATAAGTGTTATTCGCCAGTCCCAGCTTTAGGATACAAGAGGAAACAAACCTTAGAGATAGAACGAAGAACTACTTTATTGTGTCAAGTTTCAAGAAGCTAGCACAAACCGTGTTTGATTTAGAGTTCTAACTGCATCTGTCAATATAGGAGAAAACAGAGTGAAACCTATTATTTCTAACTGTTCCTGCAAAAGAATGGTACAACCTAGAAGAACAAAACTTGGGCATCCACGTTTGATTGGTGTACTGATCAATACTTGAAAGAATCATGAAGATTGGATGAAAAAATATATGTTGAGATTTCAGGAGACGGTAGTTTTTTGGAAGCTTAACAACGCCTTTCATTGAAAGTGTTACTCGCCAGTCTCTGCTTAAGGCTACATCAAGAGGAAACAAACCTAGAGATAGAACGTAGAACTACTTTATTGTGTCAAGTTTCAAGAAGCTAGCACAAACCATGTTTGATTTAGAGTTCGAACTGCATCTGTCAATATAGGAGAAAACAGAGTGAAAAATAAAATTTCAAACTGTTACTGCAAACGAATGCTTCAAGCTAGGAGAACGAAACTTGAACATCCACGTTTTATTGGTGTACTGCTCATTACTTGAAATGATCAGGAAGGTCGGAAAAAAAAATATGTTGAGATTTCAGGAGACTGTAATATTTTGGCAGCCTAACAACGCCTTTCATTGAATGTGTCTTTCGTCAGTCTCTGCTTAGGTCTACATCCAGAGGAAACAAAAAATAAAAATAGAATGTAGAACTACTTTACTGTTTCAAGTTTCAAGAAGCTAGCACAAACCGTGTTTGATTTAGAGTTCGAACTACATTTGTCAATATAGGAGAAAACAGAGTGAAACCTAAAAATTCAAACTGTTACTCCAAAAGAATGCTTCAATCTAGGAGAACTAAACTTTGGCATCCAAGTGGGATTGGTGTACTGATCATTACTTGAAAGTATCATGAAGATTGGATGAAAAAATATATGTTGGGATTTCAGGAGACTCTAGTGTGTTGGAAGTTTGGCAACCCCTTTCAGTATAAGTGTTATTCGCCAGTCCCAGCTTTAGGATACAAGAGGAAACAAACCTTAGAGATAGAACGTAGAACTACTTTATTGTGTCAAGTTTCAAGAAACTAGCACAAACCGTGTTTGATTGAGAGTTCTAACTGCATCTGTCAATATAGGAGAAAACAGAGTGAAACCTATAATTTCTAACTGTTCCTGCAAACGAATGCTACAAAATAGAGGAACAAAACTTGGGCATCCACGTTTGATTGGTGTACTGATCAATACTTGAAAGAATCATGAAGATTGGATGAAAAAATATATGTAGAGATTTCAGGAGACGGTAGTTTTTTGGAAGCTTAACAACGCCTTTCATTGAAAGTGTTACTCGCCAGTCTCTGCTTAAGGCTACATCAAGAGGAAACAAACCTAGAGATAGAACGTAGAACTACTTTATTGTGTCAAGTTTCAAGAAGTTAGCACAAACCATGTTTGATTTAGAGTTCGAACTGCATCTGTCAATATAGGAGAAAACAGAGTGAAAACTAAAAATTCAAACTGTTACTGCAAACGAATGCTTCAAGCTAGGAGAACGAAACTTGAACATCCACGTTTTATTGGTGTACTGCTCATTACTTGAAATGATCATGAAGGTCGGAAAAAAAATATGTTGAGATTTCAGGAGACTGTAATATTTTGGCAGCCTAACAACGCCTTTCATTGAATGTGTCTTTCGTCAATCTCTGCTTAGGTCTACATCCAGAGGAAACAAAAAATAAAAATAGAATGTAGAACTACTTTACTGTTTCAAGTTTCAAGAAGCTAGCACAAACCGTGTTTGATTTAGCGTTCGAACTACATTTGTCAATATAGGAAAAAACAGAGTGAAACCTAAAAATTCAAACTGTTACTCCAAAAGAATGCTTCAATCTAGGAGAACTAAACTTTGGCATCCAAGTGGGATTGGTGTACTGATCATTACTTGAAAGTATCATGAAGATTGGATGAAAAAATATATGTTGGGATTTCAGGAGACTCTAGTGTGTTGGAATTTTGGCAACCCCTTTCAGTATAAGTGTTATTCGCCAGTCCCAGCTTTAGGATACAAGAGGAAACAAACCTTAGAGATAGAACGTAGAACTACTTTATTGTGTCAAGTTTCAAGAAACTAGCACAAACCGTGTTTGATTGAGAGTTCTAACTGCATCTGTCAATATAGGAGAAAACAGACTGAAACCTATAATTTCTAACTGTTCCTGCAAACGAATGCTACAAAATAGAGGAACAAAATTTGGGCATCCACGTTTGATTGGTGTACTGATCAATACTTGAAAGAATCATGAAGATTGGATGAAAAAATATATGTAGAAATTTCAGGAGACGGTAGTTTTTTGGAAGCTTAACAACGCCTTTCATTGAAAGTGTTATTCGCCAGTCTCTGCTTAAGGCTACATCAAGAGGAAACAAACCTTAGAGATAGAACGTAGAACTACTTTATTGTGTCAAGTTTCAAGAAGCTAGCACAAACCATGTTTGATTTAGAGTTCGAACTGCATCTGTCAATATTGGAGAAAACAGAGTGAAAACTAAAAATTCAAACTGTTACTGCAAACGAATGCTTCAACCTAGGAGAACGAAACTTGAACATCCACGTTTTATTGGTGTACTGCTCATTACTTGAAATTATCATGAAGGTCGAAAAAAATATGTTGAGATTTCAGGATACTGTAGTATTTTGGCAGCCTAACAACGCCTTTCATTGAATGTGTCTTTCGTCAGTCTCTGCTTAGGTCTACATTCAGAGGAAACAAAAATAAAAATAGAATGTAGAACTACTTTACTGTTTCAAGTTTCAAGAAGCTAGCACAAGCCGTGTTTGATTTAGAGTTCGAACTACATTTGTCAATATAGGAGAAAACAGAGTGAAACCTAAAAATTCAATCTGTTACTCCAAAAGAATGCTTCAATCTAGGAGATCTAAACTTTGGCATCCAAGTGTGATTGGTGTACTGATCCTTACTTGAAAGTATCATGAAGATTGGATGAAAAAATATATGTTGAGATTTCAGGAGACTCTAGTGTTTTGGAAGTTTGGCAACCCCTTTAAGTATAAGTGTTATTCGCCAGTCCCAGCTTTAGGATACAAGAGGAAACAAACCTTAGAGATAGAACGTAGAACTACTTTATTGTGTCAAGTTTCAAGAAGCTAGCACAAACCGTGTTTGATTTAGAGTTCCAACTGCATCTGTCAATATAGGAGGAAACAGAGTGAAACCTATTATTTCTAACTGTTCCTGCAAACGAATGGTACAACCTAGAAGAACAAAACTTGGGCATCCACGTTTGATTGGTGTACTGATCAATACTTGAAAGAATCATGAAGATTGGATGAAAAAATATATGTTGAGATTTCAGGAGACGGTAGTTTTTTTTAAGCTTAACAATGCCTTTCATTGAAAGTGTTACTCGCCAGTCTCTGCTTAAGGCTACATCAAGAGGAAACAAACCTAGAGATAGAACGTAGAACTACTTTATTGTGTCAAGTTTCAAGAAGCTAGCACAAACCATGTTTGATTTAGAGTTCGAACTGCATCTGTCAATATAGGAGAAAACAGAGTGAAAACTAAAAATTCAAACTGTTACTGCAAACGAATGCTTCAAGCTAGGAGAATGAAACTTGAACATCCACGTTTTATTGGTGTACTGCTGTTACATGAAATCATCATGAAGGTCGGAAAAAAAATATGTTGAGATTTCAGGAGACTGTATTATTTTGGCAGCCTAACACCCCTTTCATTGAATTTGTCTTTCGTCAGTCTCTGCTTAGGTCTACATCCAGAGGAAACAAAAAATAAAAATAGAATGTAGAACTACTTTACTGTTTCAAGTTTCAAGAAGCTAGCACAAACCGTGTTTGATTTAGAGTTCGAACTACATTTGTCAATATAGGAGAAAACAGAGTGAAACCTAAAAATTCAAACTGTTACTCCAAAAGAATGCTTCAATCTAGGAGAACTAAACTTTGGCATCCAAGTGGGATTGGTGTACTGATCATTACTTGAAAGTATCATGAAGATTGGATGAAAAAATATATGTTGAGATTTCAGGAGACTCTAGTGTGTTGGAAGTTTGGCAACCCCTTTCAGTATAAGTGTTATCGCCAGTCCCAGCTTTAGGATACAAGAGGAAACAAACCTTAGAGATAGAACGTAGAACTACTTTATTGTGTCAAGTTTCAAGAAGCTAGCACAAACCGTGTTTGATTTAGAGTTCTAACTGCATCTGTCAATATAGGAGAAAACAGAGTGAAACCTATAATTTTCTAACTGTTCCTGCAAACGAATGCTACAACCTAGAAGAACAAACTTGGGCATCCACGTTTGATTGGTGTACTGATAAATACTTGAAAGAATCATGAAGATTGGATGAAAAAATATATGTTGAGATTTCAGGAGACGGTAGTTTTTTGGAAGCTTAACAACACCTTTCATTGAAAGTGTTATTCGCCAGTCTCTGCTTAAGGCTACATCAAGAGGAAACAAACCTTAGAGATAGAACGTAGAACTACTTTATTGTGTCAAGTTTCAAGAAGCTAGCACAAACCATGTTTGATTTAGAGTTCGAACTGCATCTGTCAATATATGAGAAAACAGAGTGAAAACTAAAAATTCAAACTGTTACTGCAAACGAATGCTTCAACCTAGGAGAACGAAACTTGAACATCCACGTTTTATTGGTGTACTGCTCATTACTTGAAATTATCATGAAGGTCGGAAAAAAATATGTTGTGATTTCAGGAGACTGTAGTATTTTGGCAGCCTAACAACGCCTTTCATTGAATGTGTCTTTCGTCAGTCTCTGCTTAGGTCTACATCCAGAGGAAACAAAAATAAAAATAGAATGTAGAACTACTTTACTGTTTCAAGTTTCAAGAAGCTAGCACAAGCCGTGTTTGATTTAGAGTTCGAACTACATTTGTCAATATAGGAGAAAACAGAGTGAAACCTAAAAATTCAATCTGTTACTCCAAAAGAATGCTTCAATCAAGAGAACTAAACTTTGGCATCCAAGTATGATTGGTGTACTGATCATTACTTGAAAGTATCATGAAGATTGGATGAAAAAATATATGTTGAGATTTCAGGAGACTCTAGTGTGTTGGAAGTTTGGCAACCCCTTTCAGTATAAGTGTTATTCGCCAGTCCCAGCTTTAGGATACAAGAGGAAACAAACCTTAGAGATAGAACGTAGAACTACTTTATTGTGTCAAGTTTCAAGAAGCTAGCACAAACCGTGTTTGATTTAGAGTTCTAACTGCATCTGTCAATATAGGAGAAAACAGAGTGAAACCTATAATTTCTAACTGTTCCTGCAAATGAATGGTACAACCTAGAAGAACAAAACTTGGGCATCCACGTTTGACTGGTGTACTGATCAATACTTGAAAGAATAATGAGATTGGATGAAAAAATATATGTTGAGATTTCAGGAGACGGTAGTTTTTTTGGAAGCTTAACAACGCCTTTCATTGAAAGTGTTACTCGCCAGTCTCTGCTTAAGGCTACATCAAGATGAAACAAACCTAGAGATAGAATGTAGAACTACTTTATTGTGTCAAGTTTCAAGAAGCTAGCACAAACCATGTTTGATTTAGAGTTCGAACTGCATCTGTCAATATAGGAGAAAACAGAGTGAAAACTAAAACTTCAAACTGTTACTGCAAACGAATGCTTCAACCTAGGACAACGAAACTTGAACATCCACGTTTTATTGGTGTACTGCTCATTACATGAAATCATCATGAAGGTCGGAAAAAAAAATATGTTGAGATTTCAGGAGACTGTATTATTTTGGCAGCCTGACAACCCCTTTCATTGAATGTGTCTTTCGTCAGTCTCTGCTTAGGTCTACATCCAGAGGAAACAAAAATAAAAATAGAATGTAGAACTACTTTACTGTTTCAAGTTTCAAGAAGCTAGCACAAACCGTGTTTGATTTAGAGTTCGAACTACATTTGTCAATATAGGAGAAAACAGAGAGAAACCTAAAAATTCAAACTGTTACTCCAAAAGAATGCTTCAATCTAGGAGAACTAAACTTTGGCATCCAAGTGGGATTGGTGTACTGATCATTACTTGAAAGTATCATGAAGATTGGATGAAAAAATATATGTTGAGATTTCAGGAGACTCTAGTGTGTTGGAAGTTTGGCAACCCCTTTCAGTATAAGTGTTATTCACCAGTCCCAGCTTTAGGATACAAGAGGAAACAAACCTTAGAGACAGAACGTAGAACTACTTTATTGTGTCAAGTTTCAAGAAGCTAGCACAAACCGAGTTTGATTTAGAGTTCTAACTGCATCTGTCAATATAGGAGAAAACAGAGTGAAAACTATAATTTCTAACTGTTCCTGCAAACGAATGCTACAACCTAGAAGAACAAAACTTGGGCATCCACGTTTGATTGGTGTACTGATCAATACTTGAAAGAATCATGAAGATTGGATGAAAAAATATATGTTGAGATTTCAGGAGACGGTAGTTTTTTGGAAGCTTAACAACGCCTTTCATTGAAAGTGTTATTCGCCAGTCTCTGCTTAAGGCTACATCAAGAGGAAACAAACCTTAGAGATAGAACGTAGAACTACTTTATTGTGTCAAGTTTCAAGAAGCTAGCACAAACCATGTTTGATTTAGAGTTCGAATTGCATCTGTCAATATAGGAGAAAACAGAGTGAAAACCAAAAATTCAAACTGTTACTGCAAACGAATGCTTAAACCTAGGAGAACGAAATTTGATCATCCACGTTTTATTGGTGTACTGCTCATTACTTGAAATTATCATGAAGGTCGGAAAAAAAAATATGTTGACATTTCAGGAGACTGTAGTATTTTGGCAGCCTAACAAAGCCTTTCATCGAATGTGTGTTTCGTCAGTCTCTGCTTAGGTCTACATCCAGAGGAAACAAAACATAAAAATAGAATGTAGAACTACTTTACTGTTTCAAGTTTCAAGAAGCTAGCACAAACTATGTTTGATTTAGAGTTCGAACTACATTTGTCAATATAGGAGAAAACAGAGTGAAACCTAAAAATTCAAACTGTTACTCCAAAAGAATGCTTCAATCTAGGAGAACTAAACTTTGGCATCCAAGTGGGATTGGTGTACTGATCATTACTTGAAAGTATCATGAAGATTGGATGAAAAAATATATGTTGAGATTTCAGGAGACTCTAGTGTGTTGGAAGTTTGGCAACCCCTTTCAGTATAAGTGTTATTCGCCAGTCCCAGCTTTAGGATACAAGAGGAAACAAACCTTAGAGATAGAACGTAGAACTACTTTATTGTGTCAAGTTTCAAGAAGCTAGCACAAACTGTGTTTGATTTGGAGTTCTAACTGCATCTGTCAATATAGGAGAAAACAGAGTGAAACCTATAATTTCTAACTGTTCCTGCAAACGAATGCTACAAAATAGAGGAACAAAACTTGGGCATCCACGTTTGATTGGTGTACTGATCAATACTTGAAAGAATCATGAAGATTGGATGAAAAAATATATGTTGAGGTTTCAGGAGACCGTAGTTTTTTGGAAGCTTAACAACGCCTCTCATTGAAAGTGTTATTCGCCAGTCTCTGCTTAAGGCTACATCAAGAGGAAACAAACCTTAGAGATAGAACGTAGAACTACTTTATTGTGTCAAGTTTCAAGAAGCTAGCACAAACCATGTTTGATTTAGAGTTCGAACTGCATCTGTCAATATAGGAGAAAACAGAGTGAAAACTAAAAATTCAAACTGTTACTGCAAACGAATGCTTCAACCTAGGAGAACGAAACTTGAACATCCACGTTTTATTGGTGTACTGCTCATTACTTGAAATTATCATGAATGTCGGAAAAAAAAATATGTTGACATTTCAGGAGACTGTAGTATTTTGGCAGCCTAACAACGCCTTTCATTGAATGTGTCTTTCGTCAGTCTCTGCTTAGGTCTACATCCAGAGGAAACAAAAAATAAAAATAGAATGTGGAACTACTTTACTGTTTCAAGTTTCAAGAAGCTAGCACAAACCCTGTTTGATTTAGAGTTCGAACTACATTTGTCAATATAGGAGAAAACAGAGTGAAACCTAAAAATTCAAACTGTTACTCCAAAAGAATGCTTCAATCTAGGAGAACTAAACTTTGGCATCCAAGTGGGATTGGTGTACTGATCATTACTTGAAAGTATCATGAAGATTGGATGAAAAAATATATGTTGAGATTTCAGGAGACTCTAGTGTGTTGGAAATTTGGCAACCCCTTTCAGTATAAGTGTTATTCGCCAGTCCCAGCTTTAGGATACAAGAGGAAACAAACCTTAGATATAGAACGTAGAACTACTTTATTGTGTCAAGTTTCAAGAAGCTAGCACAAACCGTGTTTGATTTAGAGTTCTAACTGTACTGTCAATATAGGAGAAAACAGAGTGAAACCTATAATTTCTAACTGTTCCTGCAAACGAATGCTACAACCTAGAAGAACAAAACATGGGCATCCACGTTTGATTGGTGTACTGATCAATACTTGAAAGAATCATGAAGATTGGATGAAAAAATATATGTTGAGATTTCAAGAGACGGTAGTTTTTTGGAAGCTTAACAACGCCTTTCATTGAAAGTGTTATTCGCCAGTCTCTGCTTAAGGCTACATCAAGAGGAAACAAACCTTAGAGATAGAACGTAGAACTACTTTATTGTGTCAAGTTTCAAGAAGCTAGGACAAACCATGTTTGATTTAGAGTTCGAACTGCATCTGTCAATATAGGAGAAAACAGAGTGAAAAGTAAAAATTCAAACTGTTACTGCAAACGAATGCTTCAAGCTAGGAGAACGAAACTTGAACATCCACGTTTTATTGGTGTACTGCTGATTACATGAAATTATCATGAAGGTCGGAAAAAAAAATATGTTGAGATTTCAGGAGACTGTAGTATTTTGGCAGCCTAACAACGCCTTTCATTGAATGTGTCTTTCGTCAGTCTCTGCTTAGGTCTACATCCAGAGGAAACAAAAAATAAAAATAGAATGTAGAACTACTTTACTGTTTCAAGTTTCAAGAAGATAGCACAAACCGTGTTTGATTTAGAGTTCGAACTACATTTGTCAATATAGGAGAAAACAGAGTGAAACCTAAAAATTCAAACAAAACTCCAAAAGAATGCATCAATCTAGGAGAACTAAACTTTGGCATCCAAGTGGGATTGGTGTACTGATCATTACTTGAAAGTATCATGAAGATTGGATGAAAAAATATATGTTGAAATTTCAGGAGACTCTAGTGTGTTGGAAGTTTGGCAACCCCTTTCAGTATAAGTGTTATTCACCAGTCCCAGCTTTAGGATACAAGAGGAAACAAACCTTTGAGATAGAACGTAGAACTACTTTATTGTGTCAAGTTTCAAGAAGCTAGCACAAACCGAGTTTGATTTAGAGTTCTAACTGCATCTGTCAATATAGGAGAAAACAGAGTGAAAACTATAATTTCTAACTGTTCCTGCAAACGAATGCTACAACCTAGAAGAACAAAACTTGGGCATCCACGTTTGATTGGTGTACTGATCAATACTTGAAAGAATCATGAAGATTGGATGAAAAAATATATGTTGAGATTTCAGGAGACGGTAGTTTTTTGGAAGCTTAACAACGCCTTTCATTGAAAGTGTTTTTCGCCAGCCTCTGCTTAAGGCTACATCAAGAGGAAACAAACCTTAGAGATAGAACGTAGAACTACTTTATTGTGTCAAGTTTCAAGAAGCTAGCACAAACCATGTTTGATTTAGAGTTCGAACTGCATCTGTCAATATAGGAGAAAACAGTGAAAACCAAAAATTCAAACTGTTACTGCAAACGAATGCTTCAACCTAGGAGAACGAAACTTGAACATCCACGTTTTATTGGTGTACTGCTCATTACTTGAAATTATCATGAAGGTCGGAAAAAAAAATATGTTGACATTTCAGGAGACTGTAGTATTTTGGCAGCCTAACAAAGCCTTTCATTGAATGTGTCTTTCGTCAGTCTCTGCTTAGGTCTACATCCAGAGGAAACAAAACATAAAAATAGAATGTAGAACTACTTTACTGTTTCAAGTTTCAAGAAGCTAGCACAAACCCTGTTTGATTTAGAGTTCGAACTACATTTGTCAATATAGGAGAAGACAGAGTGAAACCTAAAAATTCAAACTGTTACTCCAAAAGAATGCTTCAATCTAGGAGAACTAAACTTTGGCATCCAAGTGGGATTGGTGTACTGATCATTACTTGAAAGTATCATGAAGATTGGATGAAAAAATATATGTTGAGATTTCAGGAGACTCCAGTGTGTTGGAAGTTTGGCAACCCCATTCAGTATAAGTGTTATCGCCAGTCCCAGCTTTAGGATACAAGAGGAAACAAACCTTTGAGATAGAACGTAGAACTACTTTATTGTGTCAAGTTTCAAGAAGCTAGCACAAACTGTGTTTGATTTAGAGTTCTAACTGCATCTGTCAATATAGGAGAAAACAGAGTGAAACCTATAATTTCTAACTGTTCCTGCAAACGAATGCTACAACCTAGAAGAACAAAACTTGGGCATCCACGTTTGATTGGTGTACTGATCAATACTTGAAAGAATCATGAAGATTGGATGAAAAAATATATGTTGAGATTTCAGGAGACTGTAGTTTTTTGGAAGCTTAACAACGCCTTTCATTGAAAGTGTTATTCGCCAGTCTCTGCTTAAGGCTACATCAAGAGGAAACAAACCTTAGAGATAGAACGTAGAAATACTTTATTGTGTCAAGTTTCAAGAAGCTAGCACAAACCATGTTTGATTTAGATTTTGAACTGCATCTGTCAATATAGGAGAAAACAGAGTGAAAACTAAAAATTAAAACTGTTACTGCAAACGAATGCTTCAACCTAGGAGAACGAAACTTGAACATCCATGTTTTATTGGTGTACTGCTGATTACTTGAAATTATCATGAAGGTCGGAAAAAAAATATGTTGAGATTCAGGAGACTGTTGTATTTTGGCAGCCTAACAACGCCTTTCATTGAATGTGTCTTTCGTGAGTCTCTGCTTAGGTCTACATCCAGAGGAAACAAAAAATAAAAATAGAATGTAGAATTACTTTACTGTTTCAAGTTTCAAGAAGCTAGCACAAACCGTGTTTGATTTAGAGTTCGAACTACATTTGTCAATATAGGAGAAAACAGAGTGAAACCTAAAAATTCAAACTGTTACTCCAAAAGAATGCTTCAATCTAGGAGAACTAAACTTTGGCATCCAAGTGGGATTGGTGTACTGATCATTACTTGAATGTATCATGAAGATTGGATGAAAAAATATATGTTGAGATTTCAGGAGACTCTAGTGTGTTGGAAGTTTGGCAACCCCTTTCAGTATTAGTGTTATTCGCCAGTCCCAGCTTTAGGATACAAGAGGACACAAACCTTAGAGATAGAACGTAGAACTACTTTATTGTGTCAAGTTTCAAGAAGCTAGCACCAACCGTGTTTGATTTAGAGTTCTAACTGCATCTGTCAATATAGGAGAAAACAGAGTGAAACCTATAATTTCTAACTGTTCCTGCTAACGAATGCTACAACCTAGAAGAACAAAACTTGGGCATCCACGTTTGATTGGTGTACTGATCAATACTTGAAAGAATCATAAAGATTGGATGAAAAAATATATGTTGAGATTTCAGGAGACGGTAGTTTTTTGGAAGCTTAACAACGCCTTTCATTGAAAGTGTTATTCGCCAGTCTCTGCTTAAGGCTACATCAAGAGGAAACAAACCTTAGAGATAGAACGTAGAACTACTTTATTGTGTCAAGTTTCAAGAAGCTAGCACAAACCATGTTTGATTTAGAGTTCGAACTGCGTCTGTCAATATAGGAGAAAACAGAGTGAAAACTAAAAATTCAAACAGTTACTGCAAACGATGCTTCAAGCTAGGAGAACGAAACTTGAACATCCACGTTTTATTGGTGTACTGCTCATACTTGAAATGAACATGAAGGTCGGAAAAAAAAAAATATGTTGAGATTTCAGGAGACTGTAGTATTTTGGCAGCCTAACAACGCCTTTCATTGAATGTGTCTTTCGTCAGTCTCTGCTTAGGTCTACATCCAGAGGAAACAAAAAATAAAAATAGAATGTAGAACTACTTTACTGTTTCAAGTTTCAAGAAGCTAGCACAAATCGTGTTTGATTTAGAGTTCGAACTACATTTGTCAATATAGGAGAAAACAGAGTGAAACCTAAAAATTCAAACTGTTACTCCAAAAGAATGCTTCAATCTAGGAGAACTAAACTTTGGCATCCAAGTGGGATTGGTGTACTGATCATTACTTGAAAGTATCATGAAGATTGGATGAAAAAATATATGTTGAGACTTCAGGAGACTCTAGTGTGTTGGAAGTTTGCAAACCCCTTTCAGTATAAGTGTTATTCGCCAGTCCCAGCTTTAGGATACAAGAGGAAACAAACCTTAGAGATAGAACGTAGAACTACTTTATTGTGTCAAGTTTCATGAAGCTAGCACAAACCATGTTTGATTTAGAGTTCGAACAGCATCTGTCAATATAGCAGAAAACAGAGTGAAAACTAAAAATTCAAACTGTTACTGCAAACGAATGCTTCAAGCTAGGAGAACGAAACTTGAACATCCACGTTTTATTGGTGTACTGCTGATTACAGGAAATTATCATGAAGGTCGGAAAAAAAAATATGTTGAGATTTCAGGAGACTGTAGTATTTTGGCAGCCTAACAACGCCTTTCATTGAATGTGTCTTTCATCAGTCTCTGCTTAGGTCTACATCCAGAGGAAACAAAAAATAAAAATACAATGTAGAACTACTTTACTGTTTCAAGTTTCAAGAAGCTAGCACAAACCCTGTTTGATTTAGAGTTCGAACTACATTTGTCAATATAGGAGAAAACAGAGTGAAACCTAAAAATTCAAACTGTTATTCCAAAAGAATGCTTCAATCTAGGAGAACTAAACATTGGCATCCAAGTGGGATTCGTGTACTGATTATTACTTGAAAGTATCATGAAGATTGGATGAAAAAATATATGTTGAGATTTCAGGAGACTCCAGTGTGTTGGAAGTTTGGCAACCCCTTTCAGTATAAGTGTTATTCGCCAGTCCCAGCTTTAGGATACAAGAGGAAACAAACCTTAGAGATAGAACGTAGAACTACTTTATTGTGTCAAGTTTCAAGAAGCTAGCACAAACCGTGTTTGATTTAGAGTTCTAACTGCATCTGTCAATATAGGAGAAAACAGAGTGAAACCTATAATTTCTATCTGTTCCTGCAAACGAATGCTACAACCTAGAAGAACAAAACTTGGGCATCCACGTTTGATTGGTGTACTGATCAATACTTGAAAGAATCATGAAGATTGGATGAAAAAATATATGTTGAGATTTCAGGAGGCAGTAGTTTTTTGGAAGCTTAACAACGCCTTTCATTGAAAGTGTTATTCTCCAGTCTCTGCTTAAGGCTACATCAAGAGGAAACAAACCGTAGAGATAGAACGTAGAAGTACTATATTGTGTCAAGTTTCAAGAAGCTAGGACAAACCATGTTTGATTTAGAGTTCGAACTGCATCTGTCAATATAGGAGAAAACAGAGTGAAAACTAAAAATTCAAACTGTTACTGCAAACGAATGCTTCAACCCAGGAGAACGAAACTTGAACATCCACGTTTTATTGGTGTACTGCTCATTACTTGAAATGATCATGAAGGTCGGAAAAAAATATGTTGAGATTTCAGGAGACTTTAGTATTTTGGCAGCCTAACAACGCCTGTCATTGAATGTGTCTTTCGTCAGTCTCTGCGTAGGTCTACATCCAGAGGAAACAAAAAATAAAAATAGAATGTAGAACTACTTTAGTGTTTCAAGTTTCAAGAAGCTAGCGCAAACCGTGTTTGATTTAGAGTTCGAACTACATTTGTCAATATAGGAGAAAACAGAGTGAAACCTAAAAATTCAAACTGTTACTCCAAAAGAATGCTTCAATCTAGGAGAACTAAACTTTGGAATCCAAGTGGGATTGGTGTACTGATCATTACTTGAAAGTATCATGAAGATTGGATGAAAAAATATATGTTGAGATTTCAGGAGACTCCAGTGTGTTGGAAGTTTGGCAACCCCTTTCAGTATAAGTGTTATTCGCCAGTCCCAGCATTAGGATACAAGAGGAAACAAACCTTAGAGATAGAACGTAGAACTACTTTATTGTGTCAAGTTTCAAGAAGCTAGCACAAACCGTGTTTGATTTAGAGTTCTAACTGCATCTGTCAATATAGGAGAAACCAGAGTGAAACCTATAATTTCTAACTGTTCCTGCAAACGAATGCTACAACCTAGAAGAACAAAACATGGGCATCCACGTTTGATTGGTGTACTGATCAATACTTGAAATAATCATGAAGATTGGATGAAAAGATATATGTTGAGATTTCAGGAGACGGTAGTTTTTTGGAAGCTTAACAACGCCTTTCATTGAAAGTGTTATTCGCCAGTCTCTGCTTAAGGCTACATCAAGAGGAAACAAACCTTAGAGATAGAACGTAGAACTACTTTATTGTGTCAAGTTTCAAGAAGCTAGCACAAACCATGTTTGATTTAGAGTTCGAACTGCATCTGTCAATATTGGAGAAAACAGA
Organism: Callospermophilus lateralis; assembly: GCF_048772815.1. Taxonomy (NCBI): domain Eukaryota; kingdom Metazoa; phylum Chordata; class Mammalia; order Rodentia; family Sciuridae; genus Callospermophilus; species Callospermophilus lateralis. The sequence continues at coordinate 52,002 of NW_027514015.1, forward strand.
CTGAAAACTAAAAATTCAAACTGTTACTGCAAACGAATGCTTCAACCTAGGAGAACGAAACTTGAACATCCACGTTTTATTGGTGTACTGCTCATTACTTGAAATTATCATGAAGGTCGGAAAAAAAATATGTTGAGATTTCAGGATACTGTAGTATTTTGGCAGCCTAACAACGCCTTTCATTGAATGTGTCTTTCGTCAGTCTCTGCTTAGGTCTACATCCAGAGGAAACAAAACATAAAAATAGAATGTAGAACTACTTTACTGTTTCAAGTTTCAAGAAGGTAGCACAAACCGTGTTTGATTTAGAGTTCGAACTATATTTGTCAATATAGGAGAAAACAGAGTGAAACCTAAAAATTCAAACTGTTACTCCAAAAGAATGCTTCAATCTAGGAGAACTAAACTTTGGCATCCAAGTGGGATTGGTGTACTGATTATTACTTGAAAGTATCATGAAGATTGGATGAAAAAATATATGTTGAGATTTCAGGAGACTCTAGTGTGTTGGAAGTTTGGCAACCCCTTTCAGTATAAGTGTTATTCGCCAGTCCCAGCTTTAGGATACAAGAGGAAACAATCCTTAGAGATAGAACGTAGAACTACTTTATTGTGTCAAGTTTCAAGAAGCTAGCACAAACTTGTTTGATTTAGAGTTCTAACTGCATCTGTCAATATAGGAGAAAACAGAGTGAAACCTATAATTTCTATCTGTTCCTGCAAACGAATGCTACAACCTAGAAGAACAAAACTTGGGCATCCACGTTTGATTGGTGTACTGATCAATACTTGAAAGAATCATGAAGATTGGATGAAAAAATATATGTTGAAATTTCAGGAGGCGGTAGTTTTTTGGAAGCTTAACAACGCCTTTCATTGAAAGTGTTATTCTCCAGTCTCTGCTTAAGGCTACATCAAGAGGAAACAAACCGTAGAGATAGAACGTAGAAGTACTATATTGTGTCAAGTTTCAAGAAGCTAGGACAAACCATGTTTGATTTAGAGTTCAAACTGCATCTGTCAATATAGGAGAGAACAGAGTGAAAACTAAAAATTCAAACTGTTACTGCAAACGAATGCTTCAACCCAGGAGAACGAAACTTGAACATCCACGTTTTATTGGTGTACTGCTCATTACTTGAAATGATCATGAAGGTCGGAAAAAAATATGTTGAGATTTCAGGAGACTTTAGTATTTTGGCAGCCTATCAATGCCTTTCATTGAATGTGTCTTTCGTCAGTCTCTGCTTAGGTCTACATCCAGAGGAAACAAAAAATAAAAATAGAATGTAGAACTACTTTACTGTTTCAAGTTTCAAGAAGCTAGCATAAACCGTGTTTGATTTAGAGTTCGAACTACATTTGTCAATATAGGAGAAAACAGAGTGAAACCTAAATATTCAAACTGTTACTCCAAAAGAATGCTTCAATCTAGGAGAACTAAACTTTGGAATCCAAGTGGGATTGGTGTACTGATCATTACTTGAAAGTATCATGAAGATTGGAAGAAAAAATATATGTTGAGATTTCAGGAGACTCCAGGGTGTTGGAAGTTTGGCAACCCCTTTCAGTATAAGTGTTATTCGCCAGTCCCAGCATTAGGATACAAGAGGAAACAAACCTTAGAGATAGAACGTAGAACTACTTTATTGTGTCAAGTTTCAAGAAGCTAGCACAAACCGTGTTTGATTTAGAGTTCTAACTGCATCTGTCGATATAGGAGAAAACAGAGTGAAACCTATAATTTCTAACTGTTCCTGCAAACGAATGCTACAACCTAGAAGAACAAAACTTGGGCATCCACGTTTGATTGGTGTACTGATCAATACTTGAAATAATCATGAAGATTGGATGAAAAGATATATGTTGAGATTTCAGGAGACGGTAGTTTTTTGGAAGCTTAACAACGCCTTTCATTGAAAGTGTTATTCGCCAGTCTCTGCTTAAGGCTACATCAAGAGGAAACAAACCTTAGAGATAGAACGTAGAACTACTTTATTGTGTCAAGTTTCAAGAAGCTAGCACAAACCATGTTTGATTTAGAGTTCGAACTGCATCTGTCAATATTGGAGAAAACAGAGTGAAAACTAAGAATTCAAACTGTTACTGCAAACGAATGCTTCAACCTAGGAGAACGAAACTTGAACATCCACGTTTTATTGGTGTACTGCTCATTACTTGAAATTATCATGAAGGTCGGAAAAAAAAATATGTTGAGATTTCAGGATACTGTAGTATTTTGGCAGCCTAACAACGCCTTTCATTGAATGTGTCTTTCGTCAGTCTCTGCTTAGGTCTACATCCAGAGGAAACAAAACATAAAAATAGAATGTAGAACTACTTTACTGTTTCAAGTTTCAAGAAGGTAGCACAAACCGTGTTTGATTTAGAGTTCGAACTATATTTGTCAATATAGGAGAAAACAGAGTGAAACCTAAAAATTCAAACTGTTACTCCAAAAGAATGCTTCAATCTAGGAGAACTAAACTTTGGCATCCAAGTGGGATTGGTGTACTGATCATTACTTGAAAGTATCATGAAGATTGGATGAAAAAATATATGTTGAGTTTTCAGGAGACTCTAGTCTGTTGGAAGTTTGGCAACCCATTTCAGTATAAGTGTTATTCGCCAGTCCCAGCTTTAGGATACAAGAGGAAACAAACCTTAGAGATAGAACGTAGAACTACTTTATTGTGTCAAGTTTCAAGAAGCTAGCACAAACCGTGTTTGATTTAGAGTTCTAACTGCATCTGTCAATATAGGAGAAAACAGAGTGAAACCTATTATTTCTAACTGTTCCTGCAAACGAATGGTACAACCTAGAAGAACAAAACTTGGGCATCCACGTTTGATTGGTGTACTGATCAATACTTGAAAGAATCATGAAGATTGGATGAAAAAATATATGTTGAGATTTCAGGAGAGGGTAGTTTTTTGGAAGCTTAACAACGCCTTTCATTGAAAGTGGTACTCGCCAGTCTCTGCTTAAGGCTACATCAAGAGGAAACAAACCTAGAGATAGAACGTAGAACTACTTTATTGTGTCAAGTTTCAAGAAGCTAGCACAAACTATGTTTGATTTAGAGTTCGAACTGCATCTGTCAATATAGGAGAAAACAGAGTGAAAACTAAAAATTCAAACTGTTACTGCAAACGAATGCTTCAAGCTAGGAGAACGAAACTTGAACATCCACGTTTTATTGGTGTACTGCTCATTACTTGAAATGATCAGGAAGGTCGGAAAAAAAAATATGTTGAGATTTCAGGAGACTGTAATATTTTGGCAGCCTAACAACGCCTTTCATTGAATGTGTCTTTCGTCAGTCTCTGCTTAGGTCTACATCCAGAGGAAACAAAAAATAAAAATAGAATGTAGAACTACTTTACTGTTTCAAGTTTCAAGAAGCTAGCACAAACCGTGTTTGATTTAGTGTTCGAACTACATTTGTCAATATAGGAGAAAACAGAGTGAAACCTAAAAATTCAAACTGTTACTCCAAAAGAATGCTTCAATCTAGGAGAACTAAACTTTGGCATCCAAGTGGGATTGGTGTACTGATCATTACTTGAAAGTATCATGAAGATTGGATGAAAAAATATATGTTGGGATTTCAGGAGACTCTAGTGTGTTGGAAGTTTGGCAACCCCTTTCAGTATAAGTGTTATTCGCCAGTCCCAGCTTTAGGATACAAGAGGAAACAAACCTTAGAGATAGAACGTAGAACTACTTTATTGTGTCAAGTTTCAAGAAACTAGCACAAACCGTGTTTGATTTAGAGTTCTAACTGCATCTGTCAATATAGGAGAAAACAGAGTGAAACCTATAATTTCTAACTGTTCCTGCAAACGAATGCTACAAAATAGAGGAACAAAACTTGGGCATCCACGTTTGATTGGTGTACTGATCAATACTTGAAAGAATCATGAAGATTGGATGAAAAAATATATGTAGAGATTTCAGGAGACGGTAGTTTTTTGGAAGCTTAACAACGCCTTTCATTGAAAGTGTTACTCGCCAGTCTCTGCTTAAGGCTACATCAAGAGGAAACAAACCTAGAGATAGAACGTAGAACTACTTTATTGTGTCAAGTTTCAAGAAGCTAGCACAAACCATGTTTGATTTAGAGTTCGAACTGCATCTGTCAATATAGGAGAAAACAGAGTGAAAACTAAGAATTCAAACTGTTACTGCAAACGAATGCTTCAAGCTAGGAGAACGAAACTTGAACATCCACGTTTTATTGGTGTAGTGCTCATTACTTGAAATGATCATGAAGGTCGGAAAAAAATATGTTGAGATTTCAGGAGACTGTAATATTTTGGCAGCCTAACAACGCCTTTCATTGAATGTGTCTTTCGTCAGTCTCTGCTTAGGTCTACATCCAGAGGAAACAAAAAATAAAAATAGAATGTAGAACTACTTTACTGTTTCAAGTTTCAAGAAGCTAGCACAAACCGTGTTTGATTTAGAGTTCGAACTACATTTGTCAATATAGGAGAAAACAGAGTGAAACCTAAAAATTCAAACTGTTACTCCAAAAGAATGCTTCAATCTAGGAGAACTAAACTTTGGCATCCAAGTGGGATTGGTGTACTGATCATTACTTGAAAGTATCATGAAGATTGGATGAAAAAATATATGTTGGGATTTCAGGAGACTCTAGTGTGTTGGAAGTTTGGCAACCCCTTTCAGTATAAGTGTTATTCGCCAGTCCCAGCTTTAGGATACAAGAGGAAACAAACCTTAGAGATAGAGCGTAGAACTACTTTATTGTGTCAAGTTTCAAGAAACTAGCACAAACCGTGTTTGATTGAGAGTTCTAACTGCATCTGTCAATATAGGAGAAAACAGAGTGAAACCTATAATTTCTAACTGTTCCTGCAAACGAATGCTACAAAATAGAGGAACAAAATTTGGGCATCCACGTTTGATTGGTGTACTGATCAATACTTGAAAGAATCATGAAGATTGGATGAAAAAATATATGTAGAGATTTTAGGAGACGGTAGTTTTTTGGAAGCTTAACAACGCCTTTCATTGAAAGTGTTATTCGCCAGTCTCTGCTTAAGGCTACATCAAGAGGAAACAAACCTTAGAGATAGAACGTAGAACTACTTTATTGTGTCAAGTTTCAAGAAGCTAGCACAAACCATGTTTGATTTAGAGTTCGAACTGCATCTGTCAATATTGGAGAAAACAGAGTGAAAACTAAAAATTCAAACTGTTACTGCAAACGAATGCTTCAACCTAGGAGAACGAAACTTGAACATCCACGTTTTATTGGTGTACTGCTCATTACTTGAAATTATCATGAAGGTCGGAAAAAAAAATATGTTGAGATTTCAGGATACTGTAGTATTTTGGCAGCCTAACAACGCCTTTCATTGAATGTGTCTTTCGTCAGTCTCTGCTTAGGTCTACATCCAGAGGAAACAAAACATAAAAATAGAATGTAGAACTACTTTACTGTTTCAAGTTTCAAGAAGGTAGCACAAACCGTGTTTGATTTAGAGTTCGAACTATATTTGTCAATATAGGAGAAAACAGAGTGAAACCTAAAAATTCAAACTGTTACTCCAAAAGAATGCTTCAATCTAGGAGAACTAAACTTTGGCATCCAAGTGGGATTGGTGTACTGATCATTACTTGAAAGTATCATGAAGATTGGATGAAAAAATATATGTTGAGTTTTCAGGAGACTCTAGTCTGTTGGAAGTTTGGCAACCCCTTTCAGTATAAGTGTTATTCGCCAGTCCCAGCTTTAGGATACAAGAGGAAACAAACCTTAGAGATAGAACGTAGAACTACTTTATTGTGTCAAGTTTCAAGAAGCTAGCACAAACCGTGTTTGATTTAGAGTTCTAACTGCATCTGTCAATATAGGAGAAAACAGAGTGAAACCTATTATTTCTAACTGTTCCTGCAAACGAATGGTACAACCTAGAAGAACAAAACTTGGGCATCCACGTTTGATTGGTGTACTGATCAATACTTGAAAGAATCATGAAGATTGGATGAAAAAATATATGTTGAGATTTCAGGAGACGGTAGTTTTTTGGAAGCTTAACAACGCCTTTCATTGAAAGTGGTACTCGCCAGTCTCTGCTTAAGGCTACATCAAGAGGAAACAAACCTAGAGATAGAACGTAGAACTACTTTATTGTGTCAAGTTTGAAGAAGCTAGCACAAACCATGTTTGATTTAGAGTTCGAACTGCATCTGTCAACATAGGAGAAAACAGAGTGAAAACTAAAAATTCAAACTGTTACTGCAAACGAATGCTTCAAGCTAGGAGAACGAAACTTGAACATCCACGTTTTATTGGTGTACTGCTCATTACTTGAAATGATCAGGAAGGTCGGAAAAAAAAATATGTTGAGATTTCAGGAGACTGTAATATTTTGACAGCCTAACAACGCCTTTCATTGAATGTGTCTTTCGTCAGTCTCTGCTTAGGTCTACATCCAGAGGAAACAAAAAATAAAAATAGAATGTAGAACTACTTTACTGTTTCAAGTTTCAAGAAGCTAGCACAAACCGTGTTTGATTTAGAGTTCGAACTACATTTGTCAATATAGGAGAAAACAGAGTGAAACCTAAAAATTCAAACTGTTACTCCCAAAGAATGCTTCAATCTAGGAGAACTAAACTTTGGCATCCAAGTGGGATTGGTGTACTGATCATTAATTGAAAGTATCATGAAGATTGGATGAAAAAATATATGTTGGGATTTCAGGAGACTCTAGTGTGTTGGAAGTTTGGCAACCCTTTCAGTATAAGTGTTATTCGCCAGTCCCAGCTTTAGGATACAAGAGGAAACAAACCTTAGAGATAGAACTTAGAACTACTTTATTGTGCCAAGTTTCAAGAAACTAGCACAAACCGTGTTTGATTTAGAGTTCTAACTGCATCTGTCAATATAGGAGAAAACAGAGTGAAACCTATAATTTCTAACTGTTCCTGCAAACGAATGCTACAAAATAGAGGAACAAAACTTGGGCATCCACGTTTGATTGGTGTACTGATCAATACTTGAAAGAATCATGAAGATTGGATGAAAAAATATATGTAGAGATTTCAGGAGACGGTAGTTTTTTGGAAGCTTAACAACGCCTTTCATTGAAAGTGTTACTCGCCAGTCTCTGCTTAAGGCTACAGCAAGAGGAAACAAACCTAGAGATAGAACGTAGAACTACTTTATTGTGTCAAGTTCCAAGAAGCTAGCACAAACCATGTTTGATTTAGAGTTCGAACTGCATCTGTCAATATAGGAGAAAACAGAGTGAAAACTAAAACTTCAAACTGTTACTGCAAACGAATGCTTCAACCTAGGAGAACGAAACTTGAACATCCACGTTTTATTGGTGTACTGCTTATTACATGAAATCATCATGAAGGTCGGAAAAAAAAATATGTTGAGATTTCAGGAGACTGTATTATTTTGGCAGCCTAACAACGCCTTTCATTGAATGTGTCTTTCGTCAGTCTCTGCTTAGGTCTACATCCAGAGGAAACAAAAAATAAAAATAGAATGTAGAACTACTTTACTGTTTCAAGTTTCAAGAAGCTAGCACAAACCGTGTTTGATTTAGAGTTCGAACTACATTTGTCAATATAGGAGAAAACAGAGAGAAACCTAAAAATTCAAACTGTTACTCCAAAAGAATGCTTCAATCTAGGAGAACTAAACTTTGGCATCCAAGTGGGATTGGTGTACTGATCATTACTTGAAAGTATCATGAAGATTGGATGAAAAAATATATGTTGAGATTTCAGGAGACTCTAGTGTGTTGGAAGTTTGGCAACCCCTTTCAGTATAAGTGTTATTCACCAGTCCCAGCTTTAGGATACAAGAGGAAACAAACCTTAGAGACAGAACGTAGAACTACTTTATTGTGTCAAGTTTCAAGAAGCTAGCACAAACCGAGTTTGATTTAGAGTTCTAACTGCATCTGTCAATATAGGAGAAAACAGAGTGAAAACTATAATTTCTAACTGTTCCTGCAAACGAATGCTACAACCTAGAAGAACAAAACTTGGGCATCCACGTTTGATTGGTGTACTGATCAATACTTGAAAGAATCATGAAGATTGGTGGAAAAAATATATGTTGAGATTTCAGGAGACGGTAGTTTTTTGGAAGCTTAACAACGCCTTTCATTGAAAGTGTTATTCGCCAGTCTCTGCTTAAGGCTACATCAAGAGGAAACAAACCTTAGAGATAGAAGGTAGAACTACTTTATTGTGTCAAGTTTCAAGAAGCTAGCACAAACCATGTTTGATTTAGAGTTCGAATTGCATCTGTCAATATAGGAGAAAACAGAGTGAAAACCAAAAATTCAAACTGTTACTGCAAACGATTGCTTAAACCTAGGAGAACGAAATTTGAACATCCACGTTTTATTGGTGTACTGCTCATTACTTGAAATTATCATGAAGGTCGGAAAAAAAAATATGTTGACATTTCAGGAGACTGTAGTATTTTGGCAGCCTAACAAAGCCTTTCATCGAATGTGTCTTTCGTCAGTCTCTGCTTAGGTCTACATCCAGAGGAAACAAAACATAAAAATAGAATGTAGAACTACTTTACTGTTTCAAGTTTCAAGAAGCTAGCACAAACCCTGTTTGATTTAGAGTTCGAACTACATTTGTCAATATAGGAGAAAACAGAGTGAAACCTAAAAATTCAAACTGTTACTCCAAAAGAATGCTTCAATCTAGGAGAACTAAACTTTGGCATCCAAGTGGGATTGGTGTACTGATCACTACTTGAAAGTATCATGAAGATTGGATGAAAAAATATATGTTGAGATTTCAGGAGACTCTAGTGTGTTGGAAGTTTGGCAACCCCTTTCAGTATAAGTGTTATTCGCCAGTCCCAGCTTTAGGATACAAGAGGAAACAAACCTTAGAGATAGAACGTAGAACTACTTTATTGTGTCAAGTTTCAAGAAGCTAGCACAAACCGTGTTTGATTTAGAGTTCTAACTGTATCTGTCAATATAGGAGAAAACAGAGTGAAACCTATAATTTCTAACTGTTCCTGCAAACGAATGCTACAACCTAGAAGAACAAAACTTGGGCATCCACGTTTGATTGGTGTACTGATCAATACTTGAAAGAATCATGAAGATTGGATGAAAAAATATATGTTGAGATTTCAAGAGACGGTAGTTTTTTGGAAGCTTAACAACGCCTTTCATTGAAAGTGTTATTCGCCAGTCTCTGCTTAAGGCTACATCAAGAGGAAACAAACCTTAGAGATAGAACGTAGAACTACTTTATTGTGTCAAGTTTCAAGAAGCTAGGACAAACCATGTTTGATTTAGAGTTCGAACTGCATCTGTCAATATAGGAGAAAACAGAGTGAAAACTAAAAATTCAAACTGTTACTGCAAACGAATGCTTCAAGCTAGGAGAACGAAACTTGAACATCCACGTTTTATTGGTGTACTGCTGATTACATGAAATTATCATGAAGGTCGGAAAAAAAAATATGTTGACATTTCAGGAGAATGTAGTATTTTGGCAGCCTAACAACGCCTTTCATTGAATGTGTCTTTCGTCAGTCTCTGCTTAGGTCTACATCCAGAGGAAACAAAAAATAAAAATAGAATGTGGAACTACTTTACTGTTTCAAGTTTCAAGAAGCTAGCACAAACCCTGTTTGATTTAGAGTTCGAACTACATTTGTCAATATAGGAGAAAACAGAGTGAAACCTAAAAATTCAAACTGTTACTCCAAAAGAATGCTTCAATCTAGGAGAACTAAACTTTGGCATCCAAGTGGGATTGGTGTACTGATCATTACTTGAAAGTATCATGAAGATTGGATGAAAAAATATATGTTGAGATTTCAGGAGACTCTAGTGTGTTGGAAGTTTGGCAACCCCTTTCAGTATAAGTGTTATTCGCCAGTCCCAGCTTTAGGATACAAGAGGAAACAAACCTTAGAGATAGAACGTAGAACTACTTTATTGTGTCAAGTTTCAAGAAGCTAGCACAAACCGTGTTTGATTTAGAGTTCTAACTGTATCTGTCAATATAGGAGAAAACAGAGTGAAACCTATAATTTCTAACTGTTCCTGCATACGAATGCTACAACCTAGAAGAACAAAACTTGGGCATCCACGTTTGATTGGTGTACTGATCAATACTTGAAAGAATCATGAAGATTGGATGAAAAAATATATGTTGAGATTTCAAGAGACGGTAGTTTTTTGGAAGCTTAACAACGCCTTTCATTGAAAGTGTTATTCGCCAGTCTCTGCTTAAGGCTACATCAAGAGGAAACAAACCTTAGAGATAGAACGTAGAACTACTTTATTGTGTCAAGTTTCAAGAAGCTAGGACAAACCATGTTTGATTTAGAGTTCGAACTGCATCTGTCAATATAGGAGAAAACAGAGTGAAAACTAAAAATTCAAACTGTTACTGCAAACGAATGCTTCAAGCTAGGAGAACGAAACTTGAACATCCACGTTTTATTGGTGTACTGCTGATTACATGAAATTATCATGAAGGTCGGAAAAAAAAATATGTTGACATTTCAGGAGAATGTAGTATTTTGGCAGCCTAACAACGCCTTTCATTGAATGTGTCTTTCGTCAGTCTCTGCTTAGGTCTACATCCAGAGGAAACAAAAAATAAAAATAGAATGTGGAACTACTTTACTGTTTCAAGTTTCAAGAAGCTAGCACAAACCCTGTTTGATTTAGAGTTCGAACTACATTTGTCAATATAGGAGAAAACAGAGTGAAACCTAAAAATTCAAACTGTTACTCCAAAAGAATGCTTCAATCTAGGAGAACTAAACTTTGGCATCCAAGTGGGATTGGTGTACTGATCATTACTTGAAAGTATCATGAAGATTGGATGAAAAAATATATGTTGAGATTTCAGGAGACTCTAGTGTGTTGGAAGTTTGGCAACCCCTTTCAGTATAAGTGTTATTCGCCAGTCCCAGCTTTAGGATACAAGAGGAAACAAACCTTAGAGATAGAACGTAGAACTACTTTATTGTGTCAAGTTTCAAGAAGCTAGCACAAACCGTGTTTGATTTAGAGTTCTAACTGTATCTGTCAATATAGGAGAAAACAGAGTGAAACCTATAATTTCTAACTGTTCCTGCATACGAATGCTACAACCTAGAAGAACAAAACTTGGGCATCCACGTTTGATTGGTGTACTGATCAATACTTGAAAGAATCATGAAGATTGGATGAAAAAATATATGTTGAGATTTCAAGAGACGGTAGTTTTTTGGAAGCTTAACAACGCCTTTCATTGAAAGTGTTATTCGCCAGTCTCTGCTTAAGGCTACATCAAGAGGAAACAAACCTTAGAGATAGAACGTAGAACTACTTTATTGTGTCAAGTTTCAAGAAGCTAGGACAAACCATGTTTGATTTAGAGTTCGAACTGCATCTGTCAATATAGGAGAAAACAGAGTGAAAACTAAAAATTCAAACTGTTACTGCAAACGAATGCTTCAAGCTAGGAGAACGAAACTTGAACATCCACGTTTTATTGGTGTACTGCTGATTACATGAAATTATCATGAAGGTCGGAAAAAAAAATATGTTGACATTTCAGGAGAATGTAGTATTTTGGCAGCCTAACAACGCCTTTCATTGAATGTGTCTTTCGTCAGTCTCTGCTTAGGTCTACATCCAGAGGAAACAAAAAATAAAAATAGAATGTGGAACTACTTTACTGTTTCAAGTTTCAAGAAGCTAGCACAAACCCTGTTTGATTTAGAGTTCAAACTACATTTGTCAATATAGGAGAAAACAGAGTGAAACCTAAAAATTCAAACTGTTACTCCAAAAGAATGCTTCAATCTAGGAGAACTAAACTTTGGCATCCAAGTGGGATTGGTGTACTGATCATTACTTGAAAGTATCATGAAGATTGGATGAAAAAATATATGTTGAGATTTCAGGAGACTCTAGTGTGTTGGAAGTTTGGCAACCCCTTTCAGTATAAGTGTTATTCGCCAGTCCCAGCTTTAGGATACAAGAGGAAACAAACCTTAGAGATAGAACGTAGAACTACTTTATTGTGTCAAGTTTCAAGAAGCTAGCACAAACCGTGTTTGATTTAGAGTTCTAACTGCATCTGTCAATATAGGAGAAAACAGAGTGAAACCTATAATTTCTAACTGTTCCTGCAAACGAATGCTACAACCTAGAAGAACAAAACATGGGCATCCACGTTTGATTGGTGTACTGATCAATACTTGAAAGAATCATGAAGATTGGATGAAAAAATATATGTTGAGATTTCGGGAGACGGTAGTTTTTTATAAGCTTAACAACGCCTTTCATTGAAAGTGTTATTCGCCAGTCTCTGCTTAAGGCTACATCAAGAGGAAACAAACCTTAGAGATAGAACGTAGAACTACTTTATTGTGTCAAGTTTCAAGAAGCTAGCACAAACCATGTTTGATTTAGAGTTCGAACTGCATCTGTCAATATTGGAGAAAACAGAGTGAAAACTAAAAATTCAAACTGTTACTGCAAACGAATGCTTCAACCTAGGAGAACGAAACTTGAACATCCACGTTTTATTGGTGTACTGCTCATTACTTGAAATTATCATGAAGGTCGGAAAAAAAATATGTTGAGATTTCAGGAGACTGTAGTATTTTGGCAGCCTAACAACACCTTTCATTGAATGTGTCTTTCGTCAGTCTCTGCTTAGGTCTACATCCAGAGGAAACAAAAAATAAAAATAGAATGTAGAACTACTTTACTGTTTCAAGTTTCAAGAAGCTAGCACAAGCCGTGTTTGATTTAGAGTTCGAACTACATTTGTCAATATAGGAGAAAACAGAGTGAAACCTAAAAATTCAATCTGTTACTCCAAAAGAATGCATCAATCTAGGAGATCTAAACTTTGGCATCCAAGTGTGATTGGTGTACTGATCATTACTTGAAAGTATCATGAAGATTGGATGAAAAAATATATGTTGAGATTTCAGGAGACTCTAGTGTTTTGGAAGTTTGGCAACCCCTTTAAGTATAAGTGTTATTCGCCAGTCCCAGCTTTAGGATACAAGAGGAAACAAACCTTAGAGATAGAACGTAGAACTACTTTATTGTGTCAAGTTTCAAGAAGCTAGCACAAACCGTGTTTGATTTAGAGTTCTAACTGCATCTGTCAATATAGGAGAAAACAGAGTGAAACCTATTATTTCTAACTGTTCCTGCAAACGAATGGTACAACCTAGAAGAACAAAACTTGGGCATCCACGTTTGATTGGTGTACTGATCAATACTTGAAAGAATCATGAAGATTGGATGAAAAAATATATGTTGAGATTTCAGGAGACGGTAGTTTTTTGGAAGCTTAACAACGCCTTTCATTGAAAGTGTTACTCGCCAGTCTCTGCTTAAGGCTACATCAAGAGGAAACAAACCTAGAGATAGAACGTAGAACTACTTTATTGTGTCAAGTTTCAAGAAGCTAGCACAAACCATGTTTGATTTAGAGTTCGAACTGCATCTGTCAATATAGGAGAAAACAGAGTGAAAACTAAAAATTCAAACTGTTACTGCAAACGAATGCTTCAAGCTAGGAGAATGAAACTTGAACATCCACGTTTTATTGGTGTACTGCTGATTACATGAAATCATCATGAAGGTCGGAAAAAAAAATATGTTGAGATTTCAGGAGACTGTATTATTTTGGCAGCCTAACAACCCCTTTCATTGAATTTGTCTTTCGTCAGTCTCTGCTTAGGTCTACATCCAGAGGAAACAAAAAATAAAAATAGAATGTAGAACTACTTTACTGTTTCAAGTTTCAAGAAGCTAGCACAAACAGTGTTTGATTTAGAGTTCGAACTACATTTGTCAATATAGGAGAAAACAGAGTGAAACCTAAAAATTCAAACTGTTACTCCAAAAGAATGCTTCAATCTAGGAGAACTAAACTTTGGCATCCAAGTGGGATTGGTGTACTGATCATTACTTGAAAGTATCATGAAGATTGGATGAAAAAATATATGTTGAGATTTCAGGAGACTCTAGTGTGTTGGAAGTTTGGCAACCCCTTTCAGTATAAGTGTTATTCGCCAGTCCCAGCTTTAGGATACAAGAGGAAACAAACCTTAGAGATAGAACGTAGAACTACTTTATTGTGTCAAGTTACAAGAAGCTAGCACAAACCGTGTTTGATTTAGAGTTCTAACTGCATCTGTCAATATAGGAGAAAACAGAGTGAAACCTATAATTTCTAAGTGTTCCTGCAAACGAATGCTACAACCTAGAAGAACAAAACTTGGGCATCCACGTTTGATTGGTGTACTGATCAATACTTGAAAGAATCATGAAGATTGGATGAAAAAATATATGTTGAGATTTCAGGAGACGGTAGTTTTTTGGAAGCTTAACAACGCCTTTCATTGAAAGTGTTATTCGCCAGGCTCTGCTTAAGGCTACATCAAGAGGAAACAAACCTTAGAGATAGAACGTAGAACTACTTTATTGTGTCAAGTTTCAAGAAGCTAGCACAAACCGTGTTTGATTTAGAGTTCGAACTGCATCTGTCAATATGGGAGAAAACAGAGTGAAAACTAAAAATTCAAACTGTTACTGCAAACGAATGCTTCAAGCTAGGAGAACGAAACTTGAACATAAACGTTTTATTGGTGTACTGTTCATTACTTGAAATTATCATGAAGTTCGGAAAAAAAAATATGTTGAGATTTCAGGAGACTGTAGTATTTTGGCAGCCTAACAACGCCTTTCATTGAATGTGTCTTTCGTCAGTCTCTGCTTAGGTCTACATCCAGAGGAAACAAAAAATAAAAACAGAAGGTAGAACTACTTTACTGTTTCTAGTTTCAAGAAGCTAGCACAAACCGTGTTTGATTTAGAGTTCGAACTACATTTGTCAATATAGGAGAAAACAGAGTGAAACCTAAAAATTCAAACTGTTACTCCAAAATAATGCTTCAATCTAGGAGAACTAAACTTTGGCATCCAAGTGGGATTGGTGTACTGATCATTACTTGAAAGTATCATGAAGATTGGATGAAAAAATATATGTTGAGAATTCAGGAGACTCTAGTGGGTTGGAAGTTTGGCAACCCCTTTCAGTATAAGTGTTATTCGACAGTCCCAGCTTTAGGATACAAGAGGAAACAAACCTTAGAGATGGAACGTAGAACTACTTTACTGTGTCAAGTTTCAAGAAGCTAGCACAAACCGTGTTTGATTTAGAGTTCTAACTGCATCTGTCAATATAGGAGAAAACAGAGTGAAACCTATAATTTCTAACTTTTCCTGCAAACGAATGCTACAACCTAGAAGAACAAAACTTGGGCATCCACGTTTGATTGGTGTACTGATCAATACTTGAAAGAATCATGAAGATTGGATGAAAAAATATATGTTGAGATTTCAGGAGACGGTAGTTTTTTGGAAGCTTAACAACGCCTTTCGTTGAAAGTGTTATTCGCCAGTCTCTGCTTAAGGCTACATCAAGAGGAAACAAACCTTAGAGATAGAACGTAGAACTACTTTATTGTGTCAAGTTTCAAGAAGCTAGCACAAACCATGTTTGATTTAGAGTTCGAACTGCATCTGTCAATATAGGAGAAAACAGAGTGAAAACTAAAAATTCAAACTGTTACTGCAAACGAATGCTTCAACCTAGGAGAACGAAACTTGAACATCCACGTTTATTGGTGTACTGCTGATTACATGAAATCATCATGAAGGTCGGAAAAAAAAAATATGTTGGGATTTCAGGAGACAGTATTATTTTGGCAGCCTAAAAACCCCTTTCATTGAATGTGTCTTTCGTCAGTCTCTGCTTAGGTCTACATCCAGAGGAAACAAAAAATAAAAATAGAATGTAGAACTACTTTACTGTTTCAAGTTTCAAGAAGCTAGCACAAACCGTGTTTGATTTAGAGTTCGAACTACATTTGTCAATATAGGAGAAAAAAGATTGAAACCTAAAAATTCAAACTGTTACTCCAAAAGAATGCTTCAATCTAGGAGAAACTAAACTTTGGCATCCAAGTGGGATTTTTGTTCTGATCATTACTTGAAAGTATCATGAAGATTGGATGAAAAAATATATGTTGAGATTTCAGGAGACTCTAGTGTGTTGGAAGTTTGGCAACCCCTTTCAGTATAAGTGTTATTCGCCAGTCCCAGCTTTAGGATACAAGAGGAAACAAACCTTAGAGATAGAACGTAGAACTACTTTATTGTGTCAAGTTTCAAGAAGCTAGCACAAACCGTGTTTGATTTAGAGTTCTAACTGCATCTTTCAATATAGGAGAAAACAGAATGAAACCTATAATTTCTAACTGTTCCTGCAAACGAATGCTACAACCTAGAAGAACAAAACTTGGGCATCTACGTTTGATTGGTGTACTGATCATTACTTGAAAGTATCATAAAGATTGGATGAAAAAATATATGTTGAGATTTCAGGAGACTCTAGTGTGTTGGAAGTTTGGCAACCCTTTCAGTATAAGTGTTATTCGCCAGTCCCAGCTTTAGGATACAAGAGGAAACAAACCTTAGAGATAGAACGTAGAACTACTTTATTGTGTCAAGTTTCAAGAAGCTAGCACAAACCGTGTTTGATTTAGAGTTCTAACTGCATCTGTCAATATAGGAGAAAACAGAGTGAAACTATAATTTCTAACTTTTCCTGCAAACGAATGCTACAACCTAGAAGAACAAAAATTGGGCATCCACGTTTGATTGGTGTACTGATCAATACTTGAAAGAATCATGAAGATTGGATGAAAAAATATATGTTGAGATTTCAGGAGACGGTAGTTTTTTGGAAGCTTAACAACGCCTTTCATTGAAAGTGTTATTCGCCAGTCTCTGCTTAAGGCTACATCAAGAGGAAACACAAACCTTAGAGATAGAACGTAGAACTACTTTATTGTGTCAAGTTTCAAGAAGCTAGCACAAACCATGTTTGATTTAGAGTTCGAACTGCATCTGTCAATACAGGAGAAAACAGAGTGAAAACTAAAAATTCAAACTGTTACTGCAAACGAATGCTTCAAGCTAGGAGAACGAAACTTGAACATCCACGTTTTATTGGTGTACTGCTCATTACATGAAATCATCATGAAGGTCGGAAAAAAAATATGTTGAGATTTCAGGAGACTGTAATATTTTGGCAGCCTAACAACGCCTTTCATTGAATGTGTCTTTCGTCAGTCTCTGCTTAGGTCTACTTCCAGAGGAAACAAAAAATAAAAACAGTAGGTAGAACTACTTTACTGTTTCTAGTTTCAAGAAGCTAGCACAAACCGTGTTTGATTTAGAGTTCGAACTACATTTGTCAATATAGGAGAAACAGAGTGAAACCTAAAATTCAAACTGTTACTCCAAAAGAAAGCTTCAATCTAGGAGAACTAAACTTTGGCATCCAAGTGGGATTGGTGTACTGATCATTACTTGAAAGTATCATGAAGATTGGATGAAAAAATATATGTTGAGATTTCAGAGACTCTAGTGTGTTGGAAGTTTGGCAACCCTTTCAGTATAAGTGTTATTCGCCAGTCCCAGCTTTAGGATACAAGAGGAAACAAACCTTAGAGATAGAACGTAGAACTACTTTATTGTGTCAAGTTTCAAGAAGCTAGCACAAACCGTGTTTGATTTAGAGTTCTAACTGCATCTGTCAATATAGGAGAAAACAGAATGAAACCTATAATTTCTAACTGTTCCTGCAAATGAATGCTACAACCTAGAAGAACAAAATTTGGGCATCTACGTTTGATTGGTGTACTGATCAATACTTGAAAGAATCATGAAGATTGGATGAAAAAATATATGTTGAGATTTCAGGAGACGGTAGTTTTTTGGAAGCTTAACAACGCCTTTCATTGAAAGTGTTATTCGCCAGTCTCTGCTTAAGGCTACATCAAGAGGAAACAAACCTTAGAGATAGAACGTAGAACTACTTTATTGTGTCAAGTTTCAAGAAGCTAGCACAAACCATGTTTGATTTAGAGTTCGAACTGCATCTGTCAATATAGGAGAAAACAGAGTGAAAACTAAAAATTCAAACTGTTACTGCAAACGAATGCTTCAAGCTAGGAGAACGAAACTTGAACATCCACGTTTTATTGGTGTACTTCTGATTACATGAAATCATCATGAAGGTCGGAAAAAAAAATATGTTGAGATTTCAGGAGACTGTATTATTTTGGCAGCCTAAAAACCCCTTTCATTGAATGTGTCTTTCGTCAGTCTCTGCTTAGGTCTACATCCAGAGGAAACAAAAAATAAAAACAGAAGGTAGAACTACTTTACTGTTTCTAGTTTCAAGAAGCTAGCACAAACCGTGTTTGATTTAGAGTTCGAACTACATTTGTCAATATAGGAGAAAACAGAGTGAAACCTAAAAATTCAAACTGTTACTCCAAAATAATGCTTCAATCTAGGAGAACTAAACTTTGGCATCCAAGTGGGATTGGTGTACTGATCATTACTTGAAAGTATCATGAAGATTGGATGAAAAAATATATGTTGAGATTTCAGGAGACTCTAGTGTGTTGGAAGTTTGGCAACCCCTTTCAGTATAAGTGTTATTCGCCAGTCCCAGCGTTAGGATACAAGAGGAAACAAACCTTAGAGATAGAACGTAGAACTACTTTATTGTGTCAAGTTTCAAGAAGCTAGCACAAACCGTGTTTGATTTAGAGTTCTAACTGCATCTGTCAATATAGGAGAAAACAGAGTGAAACCTATAATTTCTAAGTGTTCCTGCAAACGAATGCTACAACCTAGAAGAACAAAACTTGGGCATCCACGTTTGATTGGTGTACTGATCAATACTTGAAAGAATCATGAAGATTGGATGAAAAAATATATGTTGAGATTTCAGGAGACGGTAGTTTTTTGGAAGCTTAACAACGCCTTTCATTGAAAGTGTTATTCGCCAGGCTCTGCTTAAGGCTACATCAAGAGGAAACAAACCTTAGAGATAGAACGTAGAACTACTTTATTGTGTCAAGTTTCAAGAAGCTAGCACAAACCGTGTTTGATTTAGAGTTCGAACTGCATCTGTCAATATGGGAGAAAACAGAGTGAAAACTAAAAATTCAAACTGTTACTGCAAACGAATGCTTCAAGCTAGGAGAACGAAACTTGAACATAAACTTTTTATTGTGTACTGCTCATTACTTGAAATTATCATGAAGTTCGGAAAAAAAAATATGTTGAGATTTCAGGAGACTGTAGTATTTTGGCAGCCTAACAACGCCTTTCATTGAATGTGTCTTTCGTCAGTCTCTGCTTAGGTCTACATCCAGAGGAAACAAAAAATAAATACAGAAGGTAGAACTACTTTACTGTTTCTAGTTTCAAGAAGCTAGCACAAACCGTGTTTGATTTAGAGTTCGAACTACATTTGTCAATATAGGAGAAAACAGAGTGAAACCTAAAAATTCAAACTGTTACTCCAAAATAATGCTTCAATCTAGGAGAACTAAACTTTGGCATCCAAGTGGGATTGGTGTACTGATCATTACTTGAAAGTATCATGAAGATTGGATGAAAAAATATATGTTGAGAATTCAGGAGACTCTAGTGTGTTGGAAGTTTGGCAACCCCTTTCAGTATAAGTGTTATTCGACAGTCCCAGCTTTAGGATACAAGAGGAAACAAACCTTAGAGATAGTACGTAGAACTACTTTACTGTGTCAAGTTTCAAGAAGCTAGCACAAACCGTGTTTGATTTAGAGTTCTAACTGCATCTGTCAATATAGGAGAAAACAGAGTGAAACCTATAATTTCTAAGTTTTCCTGCAAACGAATGCTACAACCTAGAAGAACAAAACTTGGGCATCCACGTTTGATTGGTGTACTGATCAATACTTGAAAGAATCATGAAGATTGGATGAAAAAAATATATGTTGAGATTTCAGGAGACGGTGGTTTTTTGGAAGCTTAACAACGCCTTTCATTGAAAGTGTTATTCGCCAGTCTCTGCTTAAGGCTACATCAAGAGGAAACAAACCTTAGAGATAGAACGTAGAACTACTTTATTGTGTCAAGTTTCAAGAAGCTAGCACAAACCATGTTTGATTTAGAGTTCGAACTGCATCTGTCAATATAGGAGAAAACAGAGTGAAACTAAAAATTCAAACTGTTACTGCAAACGAATGCTTCAACCTAGGAGAACGAAACTTGAACATCCACGTTTTATTGGTGTACTGTTGATTACATGAAATGATCATGAAGGTCGGAAAAAAAAATATGTTGAGATTTCAGGAGACTGTAGTATTTTGGCAGCCTAACAACGCCTTTCATTGAATGTGTCTTTCGTCAGTCTCTGCTTAGGTCTACATCCAGTGGAAACAAAAAATAAAAATAGAATGTAGAACTACTTTACTGTTTCAAGTTTCAAGAAGCTAGCACAAACCGTGTTTGATTTAGAGTTCGAACTACATTTGTCAATATAGGAGAAAACAGAGTGAAACCTAAAAATTCAAACTGTTACTCCAAAAGAAAGCTTCAATCTAGGAGAACTAAACTTTGGCATCCAAGTGGGATTGGTGTACTGATCATTACTTGAAAGTATCATGAAGATTGGATGAAAAAATATATGTTGAGATTTCAGGAGACTCTAGTGTGTTGGAAGTTTGGCAACCCCTTTCAGTATAAGTGTTATTCGCCAGTCCCAGCTTTAGGATACAAGAGGAAACAAACCTTAGAGATAGAACGTAGAACTACTTTATTGTGTCAAGTTTCAAGAAGCTAGCACAAACCGTGTTTGATTTAGAGTTCTAACTGCATCTTTCAATATAGGAGAAAACAGAATGAAACCTATAATTTCTAACTGTTCCTGCAAACGAATGCTACAACCTAGAAGTACAAAACTTGGGCATCTACGTTTGATTGGTGTACTGATCAATACTTGAAAGAATCATGAAGATTGGATGAAAAAATATATGTTGAGATTTCAGGAGACGGTAGTTTTTTGGAAGCTTAACAACGCCTTTCATTGAAAGTGTTATTCGCCAGTCTCTGCTTAAGGCTACATCAAGAGGAAACAAACCTTAGAGATAGAACGTAGAACTACTTTATTGTGTCAAGTTTCAAGAAGCTAGCACAAACCATGTTTGATTTAGAGTTCGAACTGCATCTGTCAATATAGGAGAAAACAGAGTGAAAACTAAAAATTCAAACTGTTACTGCAAACGAATGCTTCAACCTAGGAGAACGAAACTTGAACATCCACGTTTTATTGGTGTACTGCTGATTACATGAAATGATCATGAAGGTCGGAAAAAAAATATGTTGAGATTTCAGGAGACTGTAGTATTTTGGCAGCCTAACAACGCCTTTCATTGAATGTGTCTTTCGTCAGTCTCTGCTTAGGTCTACATCCAGAGGAAACAAAAAATAAAAATAGAATGTAGAACTACTTTACTGTTTCAAGTTTCAAGAAGCTAGCACAAACCGTGTTTGATTTAGAGTTCGAACTACATTTGTCAATATAGGAGAAAACAGAGTGAAAACTAAAAATTCAAACTGTTACTCCAAAAGAAAGCTTCAATCTAGGAGAACTAAACTTTGGCATCCAAGTGGGATTGGTGTACTGATCATTACTTGAAAGTATCATGAAGATTGGATGAAAAAATATATGTTGAGATTTCAGGAGACTCTAGTGTGTTGGAAGTTTGGCAACCCCTTTCAGTATAAGTGTTATTCGCCAGTCCCAGCTTTAGGATACAAGAGGAAACAAACCTTAGAGATAGAACGTAGAACTACTTTATTGTGTCAAGTTTCAAGAAGCTAGCACAAACCGTGTTTGATTTAGAGTTCTAACTGCATCTGTCAATATAGGAGAAAACAGAATGAAACCTATAATTTCTAACTGTTCCTGCAAACGAATGCTACAACCTAGAAGAACAAAACTTGGGCATCTACGTTTGATTGGTGTACTGATCAATACTTGAAAGAATCATGAAGATTGGATGAAAAAATATATGTTGAGATTTCAGGAGACGGTAGTTTTTTGGAAGCTTAACAACGCCTTTCATTGAAAGTGTTATTCGCCAGTCTCTGCTTAAGGCTACATCAAGAGGAAACAAACCTTAGAGATAGAACGTAGAACTACTTTATTGTGTCAAGTTTCAAGAAGCTAGCACAAACATGTTTGATTTAGAGTTAGAACTGCATCTGTCAATATAGGAGAAAACAGAGTGAAAACTAAAAATTCAAACTGTTACTGCAAACGAATGCTTCAAGCTAGGAGAACGAAACTTGAACATCCAGGTTTTTATTGGTGTACTGCTCATTACATGAAATCATCATGAAGGTCGGAAAAAAAAATATGTTGAGATTTCAGGAGACTGTAGTATTTTGGCAGCCTAACAACGCCTTTCATTGAATGTGTCTTTCGTCAGTCTCTGCTTAGGTCTACATCCAGAGGAAACAAAAAATAAAAACAGTAGGTAGAACTACTTTACTGTTTCTAGTTTCAAGAAGCTAGCACAAACCGTGTTTGATTTAGAGTTCGAACTACATTTGTCAATATAGGAGAAAACAGAGTGAAAACTAAAATTCAAACTGTTACTCCAAAAGAAAGCTTCAATCTAGGAGAACTAAACTTTGGCATCCAAGTGGGATTGGTGTACTGATCATTACTTGAAAGTATCATGAAGATTGGATGAAAAAATATATGTTGAGATTTCAGGAGACTCTAGTGTGTTGGAAGTTTGGCAACCCCTTTCAGTATAAGTGTTATTCGCCAGTCCCAGCTTTAGGATACAAGAGGAAACAAACCTTAGATATAGAACGTAGAACTACTTTATTGTGTCAAGTTTCAAGAAGCTAGCACAAACCGTGTTTGATTTAGAGTTCTAACTGCATCTGTCAATATAGGAGAAAACAGAATGAAACCTATAATTTCTAACTGTTCCTGCAAACGAATGCTACAACCTAGAAGAACAAAACTTGGGCATCTACGTTTGATTGGTGTACTGATCAATACTTGAAAGAATCATGAAGATTGGATGAAAAAATATATGTTGAGATTTCAGGAGACGGTAGTTTTTTGGAAGCTTAACAACGCCTTTCATTGAAAGTGTTATTCGCCAGTCTCTGCTTAAGGCTACATCAAGAGGAAACAAACCTTAGAGATAGAACGTAGAACTACTTTATTGTGTCAAGTTTCAAGAAGCTAGCACAAACCATGTTTGATTTAGAGTTCGAACTGCATCTGTCAATATAGGAGAAAACAGAGTGAAAACTAAAAATTCAAACTGTTACTGCAAACGAATGCTTCAAGCTAGGAGAACGAAACTTGAACATCCAGGTTTTATTGGTGTACTGCTCATTACATGAAATCATCATGAAGGTCGGAAAAAAAATATGTTGAGATTTCAGGAGACTGTAGTATTTTGGCAGCCTAACAACGCCTTTCATTGAATGTGTCTTTCGTCAGTCTCTGCTTAGGTCTACATCCAGAGGAAACAAAAAATAAAAACAGTAGGTAGAACTACTTTACTGTTTCTAGTTTCAAGAAGCTAGCACAAACCGTGTTTGATTTAGAGTTCGAACTACATTTGTCAATATAGGAGAAAACAGAGTGAAACCTAAAAATTCAAACTGTTACTCCAAAAGAATGCTTCAATCTAGGAGAACTAAACTTTGGCATCCAAGTGGGATTGGTGTACTGATCATTACTTGAAAGTATCATGAAGATTGGATGAAAAAATATATGTTGAGATTTCAGGAGACTCTAGTGTGTTGGAAGTTTGGCAACCTTTTTCAGTATAAGTGTTATTCGCCAGTCCCAGCTTTAGGATACAAGAGGAAACAAACCTTAGAGATAGAACGTGGAACTACTTTATTGTGTCAAGTTTCAAGAAGCTAGCACAAACCGTGTTTGATTTAGAGTTCTAACTGCATCTGTCAATATAGGAGAAAACGGAGTGAAACCTATAATTTCTAACTGTTCCTGCAAACGAATGCTACAACCTAGAAGAACAAAACTTGGGCATCCACGTTTGATTGGTGTACTGATCAATACTTGAAAGAATCATGAAGATTGGATGAAAAAATATATGTTGAGATTTCAGGAGACGGTAGTTTTTTGGAAGCTTAACAACGCCTTTCATTGAAAGTGTTATTCGCCAGTCTCTGCTTAAGGCTACATCAAGAGGAAACAAACCTTAGAGATAGAACGTAGAACTACTTTATTGTGTCAAGTTTCAAGAAGCTAGCACAAACCATGTTTGATTTAGAGTTCGAACTGCATCTGTCAATATAGGAGAAAACAGAGTGAAAACTAAAAATTCAAACTGTTACTGCAAACGAATGCTTCAACCTAGGAGAACGAAACTTGAACATCCACGTTTTATTGGTGTACTGCTGATTACATGAAATTATCATGAAGGTCGGAAAAAAAAATATGTTGAGATTTCAGGAGACTGTAGTATTTTGGCAGCCTAACAACGCCTTTCATTGAATGTGTCTTTCGTCAGTCTCTGCTTAGGTCTACATCCAGAGGAAACAAAAAATAAAAATAGAATGTAGAAGTACTTTACTGTTTCAAGTTTCAAGAAGCTAGCACAAACCGTGTTTGATTTAGAGTTCGAACTACATTTGTCCATATAGGAGAATACAGAGTGAAACCTAAAAATTCAAACTGTTACTCCAAAAGAATGCTTCAATCTAGGAGAACTAAACTTTGGCATCCAAGTGGGATTGGTGTACTGATCATTACTTGAAAGTATCATGAAGATTGGATGAAAAAATATATGTTGAGATTTCAGGAGACTCTAGTGTGTTGGAAGTTTGGCAACCCCTTTCAGTATAAGTGTTATTCGCCAGTCCCAGCTTTAGGATACAAGAGGAAACAAACCTTAGAGATAGAACGTAGAACTACTTTATTGTGTCAATTTTCAGGAAGCTAGCACAAACCGTGTTTGACTTAGAGTCTAACTGCATCTGTCAATATAGGAGAAAACAGAGTGAAACCTATAATTTCTCACTGTTCCTGCAAACGAATGCTACAACCTAGAAGAACAAAACTTGGGCATCCACGTTTGATTGGTGTACTGATCAATACTTGAAAGAATCATGAAGATTGGATGAAAAAATATATGTTGAGATTTCAGGAGACGGTAGTTTTTTGGAAACTTAACAACGCCTTTCATTGAAAGTGTTATTCGCCAGTCTCTGCTTAAGGCTACATCAAGAGGAAACAAACCTTAGAGATAGAACGTAGAACTACTTTATTGTGTCAAGTTTCAAGAAGCTAGCACAAACCATGTTTGATTTAGAGTTCGAACTGCATCTGTCAATATAGGAGAAAACAGAGTGAAAACTAAAAATTCAAACTGTTACTGCAAACGAATGCTTCAAGCTAGGAGAACGAAACTTGAACATCCACGTTTTATTGGTGTACTGCTGATTACATGAAATTATCATGAAGGTCGGAAAAAAAAATATTTTGAGATTTCAGGAGACTGTAGTATTTTGGCAGCCTAACAACGCCTTTCATTGAATGTGTCTTTCGTCAGTCTCTGCTTAGGTCTACATCCAGAGGAAACAAAAAATAAAAATAGAATGTAAAACTACTTTACTGTTTCAAGTTTCAAGAAGCTAGCACAAACCGTGTTTGATTTAGAGTTCGAACTACATTTGTCCATATAGGAGAAAACAGAGTGAAACCTAAAAATTCAAACTGTTACTCCAAAAGAATGCTTCAATCTAGGAGAAATAAACTTTGGAATCCAAGTGGGACTGGTGTACTGATCATTACTTGAAAGTATCATGAAGATTGGATGAAAAAATATATGTTGAGATTTCAGGAGACTCTAGTGTGTTGGAAGTTTGGCAACCCCTTTCAGTATAAGTGTTATTCGCCAGTCCCAGCTGTAGGATACAAGAGGAAACAAACCTTAGAGATAGAACATAGAACTACTTTATTGTGTCAAGTTTCAAGAAGCTAGCACAAACCGTGTTTGATTTAGAGTTCTAACTGCATCTGTCAATATAGGAGAAAACAGAGTGAAACCTATAATTTCTAACTGTTCCTGCAAACGAATGCTAGAACCTAGAAGAACAAAACTTGGGCATCCACGTTTGATTGGTGTACTGAACAATACTTGAAAGAATCATGAAGATTGGATGAAAAAATATATGTTGAGATTTCAGGAGACGGTAGTTTTTTGGAAGCTTAACAACGCCTTTCATTGAAAGTGTTATTCGCCAGTCTCTGCTTAAGGCTACATCAAGAGGAAACAAACCTTAGAGATAGAACGTAGAACTACTTTATTGTGTCAAGTT
Organism: Callospermophilus lateralis; assembly: GCF_048772815.1. Lineage (NCBI taxonomy): Eukaryota > Metazoa > Chordata > Mammalia > Rodentia > Sciuridae > Callospermophilus > Callospermophilus lateralis. The sequence continues at coordinate 78,306 of NW_027514015.1, forward strand.
TCAAGAAGCTAGCACAAACCATGTTTGATTTAGAGTTCGAACTGCATCTGTCAATATAGGAGAAAACAGAGTGAAAACTAAAAATTCAAACTGTTACTGCAAACGAATGCTTCAAGCTAAAAGAACGAAACTTGAACATCCACGTTTTATTGGTGTACTGCTGATTACATGAAATTGTCATGAAGGTCGGAAAAAAAAATATGTTGAGATTTCAGGAGACTTTAGTATTTTGGCAGCCTAACAATGCCTTTCATTGAATGTGTCTTTCGTCAGTCTCTGCTTAGGTCTACATCCAGAGGAAACAAAAAATAAAAATAGAATGTAGAACAACTTTTCTGTTTCAAGTTTCAAGAAGCTAGCACAAACCGTGTTTGATTTAGAGTTCGAACTACATTTGTCCATATAGGAGAAAACAGAGTGAAACCTAAAAATTCAAACTGTTACTCCAAAAGAATGCTTCAATATAGGAGAACTAAACTTTGGCATCCAAGTGGGATTGGTGTACTGATCATTACTTGAAAGTATCATGAAGATTGGATGAAAAAATATATGTTGAGATTTCAGGAGACTCTAGTGTGTTGGAAGTTTGGCAACCCCTTTCAGTATAAGTGTTATTCGCCAGTCCCAGCTTTAGGATACAAGAGGAAACAAACCTTAGAGATAGAACGTAGAACTAATGTATTGTGTCAAGTTTCAAGAAGGTAGCACAAACCGTGTTTCATTTAGAGTTCTAACTGCATCTGTCAATATAGGAGAAAACAGAGTGAAACCTATAATTTCTAACTGTTCCTGCAAACGAATGCTACAACCTAGAAGAACAAAACTTGGGCATCCACGTTTGATTGGTGTACTGATCAATACTTGAAAGAATCATGAAGATTGGATGAAAAAATATATGTTGAGATTTCAGGAGACGGTAGTTTTGTGGAAGCTTAACAACGCCTTTCAATGAAAGTGTTATTCGCCAGTGTCTGCTTAAGGCTACATCAAGAGGAAACAAACCTTAGAGATAGAACGTAGAACTACTTTATTGTGTCAAGTTTCAAGAAGCTAGCACAAACCATGTTTGATTTAGAGTTCGAACTGCATCTGTCAATATAGGAGAAAACAGAGTGAAAACTAAAAATTCAAACTGTTACTGCAAACGAATGCTTCAAGCTAGGAGAACGAAACTTGAACATCCACGTTTTATTGGTGTACTGCTGATTACATGAAAGTATCATGAAGGTCGGAAAAAAAAATATTTTGAGATTTCAGGAGACTGTAGTATTTTGGCAGCCTAACAATGCCTTTCATTGAATGTGTCTTTCGTCAGTCTCTGCTTAGGTCTACATCCAGAGGAAACAAAAAATAAAAATAGAATGTAGAACTACTTTTCTGTTTCAAGTTTCAAGAAGCTAGCACAAACCGTGTTTGATTTAGAGTTCGAACTACATTTGTCCATATAGGAGAAAACAGAGTGAAACCTAAAAATTCAAACTTTTACTCCAAAAGAATGCTTCAATCTAGGAGAACTAAACTTTGGCATCCAAGTGGGATTGGTGTACTGATCATTACTTGAAAGTATCATGAATTTTGGATGAAAAAATATATGTTGAGATTTCAGGAGACTCTAGTGTGTTGGAAGTTTGGCAACCCCTTTCAGTATAAGTGTTATTCGCCAGTCCCACCTTTAGGATACAAGAGGAAACAAACCTTAGAGATAGAACGTAGAACTAATTTATTGTGTCAAGTTTCAAGAAGCTAGCACAAACCGTGTTTGATTTAGAGTTCTAACTGCATCTGTCAATATAGGAGAAAACAGAGTGAAACCTATAATTTCTAACTGTTCCTGCAAACGAATGCTACAACCTAGAAGAACAAAACTTGGGCATCCACGTTTGATTGGTGTACTGATCAATACTTGAAAGAATCATGAAGATTGGATGAAAAAATATATGTTGAGATTTCAGGAGACGGTAGTTTTTTGGAAGCTTAACAACGCCTTTCATTGAAAGTGTTATTCGCCAGTCTCTGCTTAAGGCTACATCAAGAGGAAACAAACCTTAGAGATAGAACGTAGAACTACTTTATTGTGTCAAGTTTCAAGAAGCTAGCACAAACCATGTTTGATTTAGAGTTCGAACTGCATCTGTCAATATAGGAGAAAACAGAGTGAAAACTAAAAATTCAAACTGTTACTGCAAACGAATGCTTCAAGCTAGGAGAACGAAACTTGAACATCCACGTTTTATTGGTGTACTGCTGATTACATGAAATTATCATGAAGGTCGGAAAAAAAAATATTTTGAGATTTCAGGAGACTGTAGTATTTTGGCAGAATAACAACGCCTTTCATTGAATGTGTCTTTCGTCAGTCTCTGCTTAGGTCTACATCCAGAGGAAACAAAAAATAAAAATAGAATGTAAAACTACTTTACTGTTTCAAGTTTCAAGAAGCTAGCACAAACCGTGTTTGATTTAGAGTTCGAACTACATTTGTCCATATAGGAGAAAACAGAGTGAAACCTAAAATTTCAAACTGTTACTCCAAAAGAATGCTTCAATCTAGGAGAACTAAACTTTGGAATCCAAGTGGGACTGGTGTACTGATCATTACTTGAAAGTATCATGAAGATTGGATGAAAAAATATATGTTGAGATTTCAGGAGACTCTAGTGTGTTGGAAGTTTGGCAACCCCTTTCAGTATAAGTGTTATTCGCCAGTCCCAGCTGTAGGATACAAGAGGAAACAAACCTTAGAGATAGAACATAGAACTACTTTATTGTGTCAAGTTTCAAGAAGCTAGCACAAACCGTGTTTGATTTAGAGTTCTAACTGCATCTGTCAATATAGGAGAAAACAGAGTGAAACCTATAATTTCTAACTGTTCCTGCAAACGAATGCTAGAACCTAGAAGAACAAAACTTGGGCATCCACGTTTGATTGGTGTACTGAACAATACTTGAAAGAATCATGAAGATTGGATGAAAAAATATATGTTGAGATTTAAGGAGACTCTAGTGTGTTGGAAGTTTGGCAACCCATTTCAGTATAAGTGTTATTCGCCAGTCCCAGCGTTAGGATACAAGAGGAAACAAACCTTAGAGATAGAACGTAGAACTACTTTATTGTGTCAAGTTTCAAGAAGCTAGCACAAACTGTGTTTGATTTAGAGTTCTAACTGCATCTGTCAATATAGGAGAAAACAGAGTGAAACCTATAATTTCTAACTGTTCCTGCAAACGAATGCTACAACCTAGAAGAACAAAACTTGGGCATCCACGTTTGATTGGTGTACTGATCAATTCTTGAAAGAATCCTGAAGATTGGATGAAAAAATATATGTTGAGATTTCAGGAGACGGTAGTTTTTTGGAAGCTTAACAACGCCTTTCATTGAAAGTGTTATTCGCCAGTCCCTGCTTAAGGCTACATCAAGAGGAAACAAACCTTAGAGATAGAACGTAGAACTACTTTATTGTGTCAAGTTTCAAGAAGCTAGCACAAACCATGTTTGATTTAGAGTTCGAACTGCATCTGTCAATATAGGAGAAAACAGAGTGAAAACTAAAAATTCAAACTGTTACTGCAAACGAATGCTTCAAGCTAGAAGAACGAAACTTGAACATCCACGTTTTATTGGTGTACTGCTGATTACATGAAATTATCATGAAGGTCGGAAAAAAAAATATGTTGAGATTTCAGGAGACTGTATTATTTTGGCAGCCTAACAACGCCTTTCATTGAATGTGTCTTTCGTCAGTCTCAGCTTAGGTCTACATCCAGAGGAAACAAAAAATAAAAATAGAATGTAGAAGTACTTTACTGTTTCAAGTTTCAAGAAGCTAGCACAAACCCTGTTTGATTTAGAGTTCGAACTACATTTGTCCATATAGGAGAAAACAGAGTGAAACCTAAAAATTCAAACTGTTACTCCAAAAGAATGCTTCAATCTAGGAGAACTAAACTTTGGCATCCAAGTGGGATTGGTGTACTGATCATTACTTGAAAGTATCATGAAGATTGGATGAAAAAATGTATGTTGAGATTTCAGGAGACTCTAGTGTGTTGGAAGTTTGGCAACCCCTTTCAGTATAAGTGTTATTCGCCAGTCCCAGCTTTAGGATACAAGAGGAAACAAACCTTAGAGATAGAACGTGGAACTACTTTATTGTGTCAAGTTTCAAGAAGCTAGCACAAACCGTGTTTGATTTAGAGTTCTAACTGCATCTGTCAATATAGGAGAAAACAGAGTGAAACCTATAATTTCTAACTGTTCCTGCAAACGAATGCTACAACCTAGAAGAACAAAACTTGGGCATCCACGTTTGATTGGTGTACTGATCAATACTTGAAAGAATCATGAAGATTGGATGAAAAAATATATGTTGAGATTTCAGGAGACGATAGTTTTGTGGAAGCTTAACAACGCCTTTCATTGAAAGTGTTATTCGCCAGTCTCTGCTTAAGGCTACATCAAGAGAAAACAAACCTTAGAGATAGAACGTAGAACTACTTTATTGTGTCAAGTTTCAAGAAGCTAGCACAAACCATGTTTGATTTAGAGTTCGAACTGCATCTGTCAATATAGGAGAAAACAGAGTGAAAACTAAAAATTCAAACTGTTACTGCAAACGTATGCTTCAACCTAGGAGAACGAAAGTTGAACATCCACGTTTTATTGGTGTACTGCTGATTACTTGAAATTATCATGAAGGTCGGAAAAAAAAATATGTTGAGATTTCAGGAGACTGTAGTATTTTGGCAGCCTAACAACGCCTTTCATTGAATGTGTCTTTCGTCAGTCTCTGCTTAGGTCTACATCCAGAGGAAACAAAAAGTAAAAATAGAATGTAGAACTACTTTACTGTTTCAAGTTTCAAGAAGCTAGCACAAACCGTGTTTGATTTAGAGTTATAACTACATTTGTCAATATAGGAGAAAACAGAGTGAAACCTAAAAATTAAAACTGTTACTGCAAAAGAATGCTTCAATCTAGGAGAACTAAACTTTGGCATCCAAGTGGGATTGGTGTACTGATCATTACTTGAAAGTATCATGAAGTTTGGATCAAAAAATATATGTTCAGATTTCAGGAGACTCTAGTGTGTTGGAAGTTTGGCAACCCCTTTCAGTATAAGTGTTATTCGCCAGTCCCAGCTTTAGGATACAAGAGGAAACAAACTTTAGAGATAGAACGTAGAACTACTTTATTGTGTCAAGTTTCAAGAAGCTGGCACAAACCGTGTTTGATTTAGAGTTCTAACTGCATCTGTCAATATATTAGAAAACAGAGTGAAACCTATAATTTCTAACTGTTCCTGCAAACGAATGCTACAACCTAGAAGAACAAAACTTGGGCATCCACGTTTGATTGGTGTACTGATCAATACTTGAAAGAATCATGAAGATTGGATGGAAAAATATATGTTGAGATTTCAGGAGACGGTAGTTTTTTGGAAGCTTAACAACGCCTTTCATTGAAAGTGTTATTCGCCGGTCTCTGCTTAAGGCTACATCAAGAGGAAAGAAACCTTAGAGATAGAACGTAGAACTACTTTATTGTGTCAAGTTTCAAGAAGCTAGCACAAACCATGTTTGATTTAGGGTTCGAACTGCATCTGTCAATATAGGAGAAAACAGAGTGAAAAATAAAAATTCAAACTGTTACTGCAAACGAATGCTTCAACCTAGAAGAACGAAACTTGAACATCCACGTTTTATTGGTGTACTGCTGATTACATGAAATTATCATGAAGTTCGGAAAAAAAATATGTTGAGATTTCCCGACACTGTAGTATTTTGGCAGCCTAACAACGCCTTTCATTGAATGTGTCTTTCGTCAGTCTCTGCTTAGGTCTACATCCAGAGGAAACAAAAAATAAAAATAGAATGTAGAACTACTTTACTGTTTCAAGTTTCAAGAAGCTAGCACAAACCGTGTTTGATTTAGAGTTCGAACTACATTGTCAATATAGGAGAAAACAGAGTGAAACCTAAAAATTCAAACTGTTACTCCAAAAGAATGCTTCAATCTAGGAGAACTAAACTTCGGCATCCAAGTGGGATTGGTGTACTGATCATTACTTGAAAGTATCATGAAGATTGGATGAAAAAATATATGTTGAGATTTCCGGAGACTCTAGTGTGTTGGAAGTTTGGCAACCCCTTTCAGTATAAGTGTTATTCGCCAGTCCCAGCTTTAGGATACAAGAGGAAACAAACCTTAGAGATAGAACGTAGAACTACTTTATTGTGTCAAGTTTCAAGAAGCTAGCACAAACCGTGTTTGATTTAGAGTTCTAACTGCATCTGTCAATATAGGAGAAAACAGAGTGAAACCTATAATTTCTAACTGTTCCTGCAAACGAATGCTATAACCTAGAAGAACAAAACTTGGGCATCCACGTTTGATTGGTGTACTGATCAATACTTGGAAGAATCATGAAGATTGGATGAAAAAGTATATGTTGAGATTTCAGGAGACGATAGTTTTTTGGAAGCTTAACAACGCCTTTCATTGAAAGTGTTATTCGCCAGTCTCTGCTTCAGGCTACATCAAGAGGAAACAAACCTTAGAGATAGAACGTAGAACTACATTACTGTGTCAAGTTTCAAGAAGCTAGCACAAACCGTGTTTGATTTAGAGTTCTAACTGCATCTGTCAATATAGGAGAAAACAGAGTGAAACCTATAATTTCTAACTGTTCCTGCAAACGAATGCTACAACCTAGAAGAACAAAACTTGGGCACCCACGTTGGACTGGTGTACTGATCATTACTTGAAAGTATCATGAAGATTGGATGAAAAAATATATGTTGAGATTTCAGGAGACGGTAGTTTTTTGGAAGCTTAACAACGCCTTTCATTGAAAGTGTTATTCGCCGGTCTGTGCTTAAGGCTACATCAAGAGGAAACAAACCTTAGAGATAGAACGTAGAACTACTTTATTGTGTCAAGTTTCAAGAAGCTAGCACAAACCATGTTTGATTTAGAGTTCGAACTGCATCTGTCAATATAGGAGAAAACAGAGTGAAAACTAAAAATTCAAGCTGTTACTGCAAACGAATGCTTCAACCTAGAAGAACGAAACTTGAACATCCACGTTTTATTGGTGTACTGCTCATTACTTGAAATTATCATGAAGGTCGGAAAAAAAATATATTGAGATTTCAGGAGACTGTAGTATTTTGGCAGCCTAACAATGCCTTTCATTGAATATGTCTTTCCTCATTCTCTGCTCAGGTCTACATCCAGAGGAAACAAAAAATAAAAATAGAATGTAGAACTACTTTACTGTTTCAAGTTTCAAGAAGCTAGCACAAACCGTGTTTGATTTAGAGTTCGAACTATATTTGTCAATATAGGAGAAAACAGAGTGAAACCTAAAAATTCAAACTGTTACTCCAAAAGAATGCTTCAATCTAGGAGAACTAAACTTTGGCATCCAAGTGGGATTGGTGTACTGATCATTACTTGAAAGTATCATGAAGTTTGGATCAAAAAATATATGTTCAGATTTCAGGAGACTCTAGTGTGTTGGAAGTTTGGCAACCCCTTTCAGTATAAGTGTTATTCGCCAGTCCCAGCTTTAGGATACAAGAGGAAACAAACTTTAGAGATAGAACGTAGAACTACTTTATTGTGTCAAGTTTCAAGAAGCTGGCACAAACCGTGTTTGATTTAGAGTTCTAACTGCATCTGTCAATATATTAGAAAACAGAGTGAAACCTATAATTTCTAACTGTTCCTGCAAACGAATGCTACAACCTAGAAGAACAAAACTTGGGCATCCACGTTTGATTGGTGTACTGATCAATACTTGAAAGAATCATGAAGATTGGATGAAAAAATATATGTTGAGATTTCAGGAGACGGTAGTTTTTTGGAAGTTTAACAACGCCATTCATTGAAAGTGTTATTCGCCAGTCTCTGCTTAAGGCTACATCAAGAGGAAACAAACCTTAGAGATAGAACGTAGAACTTCTTTACTGTGTCAAGTTTCAAGAAGCTAGCACAAACCATGTTTGATTTAGAGTTCGAACTGCATCTGTCAATATAGGAGAAAAAAGAGTGAAAACTAAAAATTCAAAGTGTTACTGCAAACGAATGCTTCAACCTAGGAGAACGAAACTTGAACATCCACGTTTTATTGGTGTACTGCTGATTAAATGAAATTATCATGAAAGTCGGAAAAAAAAATATGTTGAGATTTCAGGAGACTGTAGTATTTTGGCAGCCTAACAACGCCTTTCATTGAATGTGTCTTTCGTCAGTCTCTGCTTAGGTCTACATCCAGAGGAAACAAAAAGTAAAAATAGAATGTAGAACTACTTTACTGTTTCAAGTTTCAAGAAGCTAGCACAAACCGTGTTTGATTTAGAGTTATAACTACATTTGTCAATATAGGAGAAAACAGAGTGAAACCTAAAAATTAAAACTGTTACTGCAAAAGAATGCTTCAATCTAAGAGAACTAAACTTTGGCATCCAAGTGGGATTGGTGTACTGATCATTACTTGAAAGTATCATGAAGATTGGATGAAAAAATATATGTTGAGATTTCACGAGACTCTAGTGTGTTGGAAGTTTGGCAACCCCTTTCAGTATAAGTGCTATTCGCCAGTCCCAGCTTTAGGATACAAGAGGAAACAAACCTTAGAGATAGAACGTAGAACTACTTTATTGTGTCAAGTTTCAAGAAGCTAGCACAAACCGTGTTTGATTTAGAGTTCTAACTGCATCTGTCAATATAGGAGAAAACAGAGTGAAACCTATAATTTCTAACTGTTCCTGCAAACGAATGCTACAACCTAGAAGAACAAAACTTGGGCATCCACGTTTGATTGGTGTACTGATCAATACGTGAAAGAATCATGAAGATTGGATGAAAAAATATATGTTGAGATTTCAGGAGACGGTAGTTTTTTTGGAAGCTTAACAACGCCTTTCATTGAAAGTGTTATTCGCCAGTCTCTGCTTAAGGCTACATCAAGAGGAAACAAACCTTAGAGATCGAACATAGAACTACTTTATTGTGTCTAGGTTCAAGAAGCTAGCACAAACCATGTTTGATTTAGAGTTCGAACTGCATCTGTCAATATAGGAGAAAACAGAGTGAAAAATAAAAATTCAAACTGTTACTCCAAAAGAATGCTTCAATCTAGGAGAACTAAACTTTGGCATCCAAGTGGGATTGGTGTACTGATCATTACTTGAAAGTATCATGAAGATTGGATGAAAAAATATATGTTGAGATTTCAGGAGACTCTCGTGTGTTAGAAGTTTGGCAACCCCTTTCAGTATAAGTGTTATTCGCCAGTCCCAGCTTTAGGATACAAGAGGAAACAAACCTTAGAGATAGAACGTAGAACTACTTTATAGTGTCAAGTTTCAAGAAGCTAGCACAAACCGTGTTTGATTTAGAGTTCGAACTACATTTGTCAATATTGGAGAAAACAGAGTGAAACCTAAAAATTCAAACTGTTACTCCAAAAGAATGCTTCAATCTAGGAGAACTAAACTTTGGCATCCAAGTGGAATTGGTGTACTGATCATTACTTGAAAGTATCATGAAGATTGGATGAAAAAATATATGTTGAGATTTCAGGAGACTCTAGTGTGTTGGAAGTTTGGCAACCCCTTTCAGTATAAGTGTTATTCGCCAGTCCCAGCTTTAGGATACAAGAGGAAACAAACCTTAGAGACAGAACGTAGAACTACTTTATTGTGTCAAGTTTCAAGAAGCTAGCACAAACCGTGTTTGATTTAGAGTTCTAACTGCATCAGTCAATATAGGAGAAAACAGAGGGAAACCTGTAATTTCTAACTGTTCTTGCAAACGAATGCTACAACATAGAAGAACAAAACTTGGGCATCCACGTTTGATTGGTGTACTGATCAATACTTGAAAGAATTATGAAGATTTGATGAAAAAATATATGTTGAGATTTCAGGAGATGGTAGTTTTTTGGAAGCTTAACAACGCCTTTCATTGAAAGTGTTATTCGCCAGTCTCTGCTTAAGGCTACATCAAGAGGAAAGAAACCTTAGAGATAGAACGTAGAACTACTTTATTGTGTCAAGTTTCAAGAAGCTAGCACAAACCATGTTTGATTTAGGGTTCGAACTGCATCTGTCAATATAGGAGAAAACAGAGTGAAAAATAAAAATTCAAACTGTTACTGCAAACGAATGCTTCAACCTAGAAGAACGAAACTTGAACATCCACGTTTTATTGGTGTACTGCTGATTACATGAAATTATCATGAAGTTCGGAAAAAAAATATGTTGAGATTTCCCGACACTGTACTATTTTGGCAGCCTAACAACGCCTTTCATTGAATGTGTCTTTCGTCAGTCTCTGCTTAGGTCTACATCCAGAGGAAACAAAAAATAAAAATAGAATGTAGAACTACTTTACTGTTTCAAGTTTCAAGAAGCTAGCACAAACCGTGTTTGATTTAGAGTTCGAACTACATTTGTCAATATAGGAGAAAACAGAGTGAAACCTAAAAATTCAAACTGTTACTCCAAAAGAATGCTTCAATCTAGGAGAACTAAACTTCGGCATCCAAGTGGGATTGGTGTACTGATCATTACTTGAAAGTATCATGAAGATTGGATGAAAAAATATATGTTGAGATTTCCGGAGACTCTAGTGTGTTGGAAGTTTGGCAACCCCTTTCAGTATAAGTGTTATTCGCCAGTCCCAGCTTTAGGATACAAGAGGAAACAAACCTTAGAGATAGAACGTAGAACTACTTTATTGTGTCAAGTTTCAAGAAGCTAGCACAAACCGTGTTTGATTTAGAGTTCTAACTGCATCTGTCAATATAGGAGAAAACAGAGTGAAACCTATAATTTCTAACTGTTCCTGCAAACGAATGCTATAACCTAGAAGAACAAAACTTGGGCATCCACGTTTGATTGGTGTACTGATCAATACTTGGAAGAATCATGAAGATTGGATGAAAAAGTATATGTTGAGATTTCAGGAGACGGTAGTTTTTTGGAAGCTTAACAACGCCGTTCATTGAAAGTGTTATTCGCCAGTCTCTGCTTAAGGCTACATCAAGAGGAAACAAACCTTAGAGATAGAACGTAGAACTACATTACTGTGTCAAGTTTCAAGAAGCTAGCACAAACCGTGTTTGATTTAGAGTTCTAACTGCATCTGTCAATATAGGAGAAAACAGAGTGAAACCTATAATTTCTAACTGTTCCTGCAAACGAATGCTACAACCTAGAAGAACAAAACTTGGGCACCCACGTTGGACTGGTGTACTGATCAATACTTGAAAGAATCATGAAGATTGGATGAAAAAATATATGTTGAGATTTCAGGAGACGGTAGTTTTTTGGAAGCTTAACAACGCCTTTCATTGAAAGTGTTATTCGCCGGTCTGTGCTTAAGGCTACATCAAGAGGAAACAAACCTTAGAGATAGAACGTAGAACTACTTTATTGTGTGAAGTTTCAAGAAGCTAGCACAAACCATGTTTGATTTAGAGTTCGAACTGCATCTGTCAATATAGGAGAAAACAGAGTGAAAACTAAAAATTCAAGCTGTTACTGCAAACGAATGCTTCAACCTAGAAGAACGAAACTTGAACATCCACGTTTTATTGGTGTACTGCTCATTACTTGAAATTATCATGAAGGTCGGAAAACAAATATATTGAGATTTCAGGAGACTGTAGTATTTTGGCAGCCTAACAATGCCTTTCATTGAATATGTCTTTCCTCATTCTCTGCTCAGGTCTACATCCAGAGGAAACAAAAAATAAAAATAGAATGTAGAACTACTTTACTGTTTCAAGTTTCAAGAAGCTAGCACAAACCGTGTTTGATTTAGAGTTCGAACTATATTTGTCAATATAGGAGAAAACAGAGTGAAACCTAAAAATTCAAACTGTTACTCCAAAAGAATGCTTCAATCTAGGAGAACTAAACTTTGGCATCCAAGTGGGATTGGTGTACTGATCATTACTTGAAAGTATCATGAAGTTTGGATCAAAAAATATATGTTCAGATTTCAGGAGACTCTAGTGTGTTGGAAGTTTGGCAACCCCTTTCAGTATAAGTGTTATTCGCCAGTCCCAGCTTTAGGATACAAGAGGAAACAAACTTTAGAGATAGAACGTAGAACTACTTTATTGTGTCAAGTTTCAAGAAGCTGGCACAAACCGTGTTTGATTTAGAGTTCTAACTGCATCTGTCAATATATTAGAATACAGAGTGAAACCTATAATTTCTAACTGTTCCTGCAAACGAATGCTACAACCTAGAAGAACAAAACTTGGGCATCCACGTTTGATTGGTGTACTGATAAATACTTGAAAGAATCATGAAGATTGGATGGAAAAATATATGTTGAGATTTCAGGAGACGGTAGATTTTTGGAAGCTTAACAACGCCTTTAATTGAAAGTGTTATTCGCCGGTCTCTGCTTAAGGCTACATCAAGAGGAAACAAACCTTAGAGATAGAACGTAGAACTACTTTATTGTGTCAAGTTTCAAGAAGCTAGCACAAACCATGTTTGATTTGGAGTTCGAACTGCATCTGTCAATATAGGAGAAAACAGAGTGAAAACTAAAAATTCAAACTGTTACTGCAAACGAATGCTTCAACCTATTAGAACGAAACTTGAACATCCACGTTTTATTGGTGTACTGCTCATTACTGGAAATTATCATGAAGGTCGGAAAAAAAAATATGTTGAGATTTTAGGAGACTGTACTATTTTGGCAGCCTAACAACGCCTTTCATTGAATGTGTCTTTCTTCAGTCTCTGCTTAGGTCTACATCCTGAGGAAACAAAAAATAAAAATAGAATGTAGAACTACTTTACTGTTTCAAGTTTCAAGAAGCTAACACAAACCGTGTTTGATTTAGAGTTCGAACTACATTTGTCAATATAGGAGAAAACAGAGTGAAACCTAACAATTCAAACTGTTACTCCAAAAGAATGCTTCAATCTAGGAGAACTAAACTTTGGCATCCAAGTGGGATTGGTGTACTGATCATTACTTAAAAGTATCATGAAGATTGGATGAAAAAATATATGTTGAGATTTCAGGAGACTCTAGTGTGTTGGAAGTTTGGCAACCCCTTTCAGTATAAGTGTTATTCGCCAGTCCCAGCTTTAGGATACAAGAGGAAACAAACCTTAGAGATAGAACGTAGAACTACTTTATTGTGTCAAGTTTCAAGAAGCTAGCACAAACCGTGTTTGATTTAGAGTTCTAACTGCATCTGTCAATATAGGAGAAAACAGAGTGAAACCTATAATTTCTAACTGTTCCTGCAAACGAATGCTACAACCTAGAAGAACAAAACTTGGGCACCCACGTTGGACTGGTGTACTGATCAATACTTGAAAGAATCATGAAGATTGGATGAAAAAATATATGTTGAGATTTCAGGAGACGGTAGTTTTTTGGAAGCTTAACAACGCCTTTCATTGAAAGTGTTATTCGCCGGTCTGTGCTTAAGGCTACATCAAGAGGAAACAAACCTTAGAGATAGAACGTAGAACTACTTTATTGTGTCAAGTTTCAAGAAGCTAGCACAAACCATGTTTGATTTAGAGTTCGAACTGCATCTGTCAATATAGGAGAAAACAGAGTGAAAACTAAAAATTCAAGCTGTTACTGCAAACGAATGCTTCAACCTAGGAGAACGAAACTTGAACATCCACGTTTTATTGGTGTACTGCTCATTACTTGAAATTATCATGAAGGTCGGAAAAAAAATATATTGAGATTTCAGGAGACTGTAGTATTTTGGCAGCCTAACAATGCCTTTCATTGAATATGTCTTTCCTCATTCTCTGCTCAGGTCTACATCCAGAGGAAACAAAAAATAAAAATAGAATGTAGAACTACTTTACTGTTTCAAGTTTCAAGAAGCTAGCACAAACCGTGTTTGATTTAGAGTTCGAACTATATTTGTCAATATAGGAGAAAACAGAGTGAAACCTAAAAATTCAAACTGTTACTCCAAAAGAATGCTTCAATCTAGGAGAACTAAACTTTGGCATCCAAGTGGGATTGGTGTACTGATCATTACTTGAAAGTATCATGAAGTTTGGATCAAAAAATATATGTTCAGATTTCAGGAGACTCTAGTGTGTTGGAGGTTTGGCAACCCCTTTCAGTATAAGTGTTATTCGCCAGTCCCAGCTTTAGGATACAAGAGGAAACAAACTTTAGAGATAGAACGTAGAACTACTTTATTGTGTCAAGTTTCAAGAAGCTAGCACAAACCGTGTTTGATTTAGAGTTCTAACTGCATCTGTCAATATATTAGAAAACAGAGTGAAACCTATAATTTCTAACTGTTCCTGCAAACGAATGCTACAACCTAGAAGAACAAAACTTGGGCATCCACGTTTGATTGGTGTACTGATAAATACTTGAAAGAATCATGAAGATTGGATGGAAAAATATATGTTGAGATTTCAGGAGACGGTAGTTTTTTGGAAGCTTAACAACGCCTTTCATTGAAAGTGTTATTCGCCGGTCTCTGCTTAAGGCTACATCAAGAGGAAACAAACCTTAGAGATAGAACATAGAACTACTTTATTGTGTCAAGTTTCAAGAAGCTAGCACAAACCATGTTTGATTTAGAGTTCCAACTGCATCTGTCAATATAGGAGAAAACAGAGTGAAAACTAAAAATTCAAACTGTTACTGCAAACGAATGCTTCAACCTATTAGAACGAAACTTGAACATCCACGTTTTATTGGTGTACTGCTCATTACTGGAAATTATCATGAAGGTCGGAAAAAAAAATATGTTGAGATTTCAGGAGACTGTACTATTTTGGCAGCCTAACAACGCCTTTCATTGAATGTGTCTTTCTTCACTCTCTGCTTAGGTCTACATCCTGAGGAAACAAAAAAATAAAAATAGAATGTAGAACTACTTTACTGTTTCAAGTTTCAAGAAGCTAACACAAACCGTGTTTGATTTAGAGTTCGAACTACATTTGTCAATATAGGAGAAAACAGAGTGAAACCTAACAATTCAAACTGTTACTCCAAAAGAATGCTTCAATCTAGGAGAACTAAACTTTGGCATCCAAGTGGGATTGGTGTACTGATCATTACTTAAAAGTATCATGAAGATTGGATGAAAAAATATATGTTGAGATTTCAGGAGACTCTAGTGTGTTGGATGTTTGGCAACCCCTTTCAGTAAAAGTGTTATTCGCCAGTCCCAGCTTTAGGATACAAGAGGAAACAAACCTTAGATATAGAACGTAGAACTACTTTATTGTGTCAAGTTTCAAGAAGCTAGCACAAACCGTGTTTGATTTAGAGGTCTAACTGCATCTGTCAATATAGGAGAAAACAGAGTGAAACCTATAATTTCTAACTGTTCCTGCAAACGAATGCTACAACCTAGAAGAACAAAACTTGGGCATCCACGTTTGATTGGTGTACTGATCAATACTTGAAAGAATCATGAAGATTGGATGAAAAAATATATGTTGAGATTTCAGGAGACGGTAGTTTCTTGGAAGCTTAACAACGCCTTTCATTGAAAGTGTTATTCGCTGGTCTCTGCTTAAGGCTACATCAAGAGGAAACAAACCTACAGATAGAACGTAGAACTACTTTATTGTGTCAAGTTTCAAGAAGCTAGCACAAACCATGTTTGATTTAGAGTTCGAACTGCATCTGTCAATATAGGAGAAAACAGAGTGAAAACTAAAAATTCAAACTGTTACTGCAAACGAATGCTTCAACCTAGGAGAACGGAACTTGAACATCCACGTTTTATTGGTGTACTGCTCATTACTTGAAATTATCATGAAGGTCGGAAAAAAAATATGTTGAGATTTCAGGAGCCTGTAGTATTTTGGCAGCCTAACAACGCCTTTCATTGAATGTGTCTTTCGTCAGTCTCTGCTTAGGTCTACATCCAGAGGAAACAAAAAATAAAAATAGAATGTAGAACTACTTTACTGTTTCAAGTTTCAAGAAGCTAGCACAAACCGTGTTTGATTTAGAGTTCGAACTACATTTGTCATTATAGGAGAAAACAGAGTGAAACCTAAAAATTCAAACTGTTACTCCAAAAGAATGCTTCAATCTAGGAGAACTAAACTTTGGCATCCAAGTGGGATTGGTGTACTGATCATTACTTGAAAGCATCATGAAGATTGGATGAAAAAATATATGTTGAGATTTCAGGAGACTCTAGTGTGTTGGATGTTTGGCAACCCCTTTCAGTAAAAGTGTTATTCGCCAGTCCCAGCTTTAGGATACAAGAGGAAACAAACCTTAGATATAGAACGTAGAACTACTTTATGGTGTCAAGTTTCAAGAAGCTAGCACAAACCGTGTTTGATTTAGAGGTCTAACAGCATCTGTCAATATAGGAGAAAACAGAGTGAAACCTATAATTTCTAACTGTTCCTGCAAACCAATGCTACAACCTAGAAGAACAAAACTTGGGCATCCACGTTTGATTGGTGTACTGATCAATACTTGAAAGAATCATGAAGATTGGATGAAAAAATATATGTTGAGATTTCAGGAGACGGTAGTTTCTTGGAAGCTTAACAACGCCTTTCATTGAAAGTGTTATTCGCTGGTCTCTGCTTAAGGCTACATCAAGAGGAAACAAACCTACAGATAGAACGTAGAACTACTTTATTGTGTCAAGTTTCAAGAAGCTAGCACAAACCATGTTTGATTTAGAGTTCGAACTGCATCTGTCAATATAGGAGAAAACAGAGTGAAAACTAAAAATTCAAACTGTTACTGCAAACCAATGCTTCAACCTAGGAGAACGGAACTTGAACATCCACGTTTTATTGGTGTACTGCTCATTACTTGAAATTATCATGAAGGTCGGAAAAAAAATATGTTGAGATTTCAGGAGCCTGTAGTATTTTGGCAGCCTAACAACGCCTTTCATTGAATGTGTCTTTCGTCAGTCTCTGCTTAGGTCTACATCCAGAGGAAACAAAAAATAAAAATAGAATGTAGAACTACTTTACTGTTTCAAGTTTCAAGAAGCTAGCACAAACCGTGTTTGATTTAGAGTTCGAACTACATTTGTCATTATAGGAGAAAACAGAGTGAAACCTAAAAATTCAAACTGTTACTCCAAAAGAATGCTTCAATCTAGGAGAACTAAACTTTGGCATCCAAGTGGGATTGGTGTACTGATCATTACTTGAAAGCATCATGAAGATTGGATGAAAAAATATATGTTGAGATTTCAGGAGACTCTAGTGTGTTGGACGTTTGGCAACCCCTTTCAGTATAAGTGTTATTCGCCAGTCCCAGCTTTAGGATACAAGAGGAAACAAACCTTAGAGATAGAACGTAGAACTACTTTATTGTGTCAAGTTTCAAGAAGCTAGCACAAACCGTGTTTGATTTAGAGGTCTAACTGCATCTGTCAATATAGGAGAAAACAGAGTGAAACCTATAATTTCTAACTGTTCCTGCAAACGAATGCTACAACCTAGAAGAACAAAACTTGGGCATCCACGTTTGATTGGTGTACTGATCAATACTTGAAAGAATCATGAAGATTGGATGAAAAAATATATGTTGAGATTTCAGGAGACGGTAGTTTTTTGGAAGCTTAACAACGCCTTTCATTGAAAGTGTTATTCGCCGGTCTCTGCTTAAGGCTACATCAAGAGGAAACAAACCTTAGACATAGAACGTAGAACTACTTTATTGTGTCAAGTTTCAAGAAGCTAGCACAAACCATGTTTGATTTAGAGTTCGAACTGCATCTGTCAATATAGGAGAAAACAGAGTGAAAACTAAAAATTCAAACTGTTACGGCAAACGAATGCTTCATCCTAGGAGAACGGAACTTGAACATCCACGTTTTATTGGTGTACTGCTCATTACTTGAAATGCTCATGAAGGTCGGAAAAAAAAAATATGTTGAGATTTCAGGAGCCTGTAGTATTTTGGCAGCCTAACAACGCCTTTCATTGAATGTGTCTTTCGTCAGTCTCTGCTTAGGTCTATATCGAGAGGAAACAAAAAATAAAAATAGAATGTAGAACTACTTTACTGTTTCAAGTTTCAAGAAGCTAGCACGAACCGTGTTTGATTTAGAGTTCGAACTACATTTGTCAATATAGGAGAAAACAGAGTGAAACCTAAAAATTCAAACTGTTACTCCAAAAAAATGCTTCAATCTAGGAGAACTAAACTTTGGCATCCAAGTGGGATTGGTGTACTGATCATTACTTGAAAGTATCATGAAGATTGGATGAAAAAATATATGTTGAGATTTCAGGAGACTCTAGTGTGTTGGAAGTTTGGCAACCCCTTTCAGTATAAGTGTTATTCGCCAGTCCCAGCTTTAGGATACAAGAGGAAACAAACCTTAGAGATAGAACGTAGAACTACTTTATTGTTTCAAGTTTCAAGAAGCTAGCACAAACCGTGTTTGATTTAGAGTTCTAACTGCATCTGTCAATATAGGAGAAAACAGAGTGAAACCTATAATTTCTAACTGTTCCTGCAAACGAATGCTACAACCTAGAAGAACAAAACTTGGGCATCCACGTTTGATTGGTGTACTGATCAATACTTGAAAGAATAATGAACATTGGATGAAAAAATATATGTTGAGATTTCAGGAGACGGTAGTTTTTTGGAAGCTTAACAACGCCTTTCATTGAAAGTGTTATTCGCCGGTCTCTGCTTAAGGCTACACCAAGAGGAAACAAACCTTAGAGATAGAACGTAGACCTACTTTATTGTGTCAAGTTTCAAGAAGCTAGCACAAACCATGTTTGATTTAGAGTTCGAACTGCATCTGTCAATATAGAAGAAAACAGAGTGAAACCTATAATTTCTAAGTGTTCCTGCAAACGAATGCTACAACCTAGAGGAACAAAACTTGGGCATCCACGTTTGATTGGTGTACTGATCAATACTTGAAAGAATCATGAACATTGGATGAAAAAATATATGTTGAGATTTCAGGAGACGGTAGTTTTTTGGAAGCTTAACAACGCCTTTCATTGAAAGTGTTATTCGCCGGTCTCTGCTTAAGGCTACATCAAGAGGAAACAAACCTTAGAGATAGAACGTAGAACTACTTTATTGTGTCAAGTTTCAAGAAGCTAGCACAAACCATGTTTGATTTGGAGTTCGAACTGCATCTGTCAATATAGGAGAAAACAGAGTGAAAACTAAAAATTCAAACTGTTACTGCAAACGAATGCTTCAACCTATTAGAACGAAACTTGAACATCCACGTTTTATTGGTGTACTGCTCATTACTGGAAATTATCATGAAGGTCGGAAAAAAAAATATGTTGAGATTTCAGGAGACTGTACTATTTTGGCAGCCTAACAACGCCTTTCATTGAATGTGTCTTTCTTCAGTCTCTGCTTAGGTCTACATCCTGAGGAAATAAAAAATAAAAATAGAATGTAGAACTACTTTACTGTTTCAAGTTTCAAGAAGCTAACACAAACCGTGTTTGATTTAGAGTTCGAACTACATTTGTCAATATAGGAGAAAACAGAGTGAAACCTAACAATTCAAACTGTTACTCCAAAAGAATGCTTCAATCTAGGAGAACTAAACTTTGGCATCCAAGTGGGATTGGTGTACTGATCATTACTTAAAAGTATCATGAAGATTGGATGAAAAAATATATGTTGAGATTTCAGGAGACTCTAGTGTGTTGGAAGTTTGGCAACCCCTTTCAGTATAAGTGTTATTCGCCAGTCCCAGCTTTAGGATACAAGAGGAAACAAACCTTAGAGATAGAACGTAGAACTACTTTATTGTGTCAAGTTTCAAGAAGCTAGCACAAACCGTGTTTGATTTAGAGTTCTAACTGCATCTGTCAATATAGGAGAAAACAGAGTGAAACCTATAATTTCTAACTGTTCCTGCAAACGAATGCTATAACCTAGAAGAACAAAACTTGGGCATCCACGTTTGATTGGTGTACTGATCAATACTTGAAAGAATCATGAAAGATTGGATGAAAAAGTATATGTTGAGATTTCAGAAGACGGTAGTTTTTTGGAAGCTTAACAACGCCTTTCATTGAAAGTGTTATTCGCCAGTCTCTGATTCAGGCTACATCAAGAGGAAACAAACCTTAGAGATAGAACGTAGAACTACATTACTGTGTCAAGTTTCAAGAAGCTAGCACAAACCGTGTTTGATTTAGAGTTCTAACTGCATCTGTCAATATAGGAGAAAACAGAGTGAAACCTATAATTTCTAACTGTTCCTGCAAACGAATGCTACAACCTAGAAGAACAAAACTTGGGCACCCACGTTGGACTGGTGTACTGATCAATACTTGAAAGAATCATGAAGATTGGATGAAAAAATATATGTTGAGATTTCAGGAGACGGTAGTTTTTTGGAAGCTTAACAACGCCTTTCATTGAAAGTGTTATTCGCCGGTCTGTGCTTAAGGCTACATCAAGAGGAAACAAACCTTAGAGATAGAACGTAGAACTACTTTATTGTGTCAAGTTTCAAGAAGCTAGCACAAACCATGTTTGATTTAGAGTTCGAACTGCATCTGTCAATATAGGAGAAAACAGAGTGAAAACTAAAAATTCAAGCTGTTACTGCAAACGAATGCTTCAACCTAGGAGAACGAAACTTGAACATCCACGTTTTATTGGTGTACTGCTCATTACTTCATGAAGGTCGGAAAAAAATATATTGATAGATTCAGGAGACTGTAGTATTTTGACAGCCTAACAATGCCTTTCATTGAATATGTCTTTCCTCATTCTCTGCTCAGGTCTACATCCAGAGGAAACAAAAAATAAAAATAGAATGTAGAACTACTTTACTGTTTCAAGTTTCAAGAAGCTAGCACAAACCGTGTTTGATTTAGAGTTCGAACTATATTTGTCAATATAGGAGAAAACAGAGTGAAACCTAAAAATTCAAACTGGTTACTCCAAAAGAATGCTTCAATCTAGGAGAACTAAACTTTGGCATCCAAGTGGGATTGTGTACTGATCATTACTTGAAAGTATCATGAAGTTTGGATCAAAAAATATATGTTCAGATTTCAGGAGACTCTAGTGTGTTGGAGGTTTGGCAACCCCTTTCAGTATAAGTGTATTCGCCAGTCCCAGCTTTAGGATACAAGAGGAAACAAACTTTAGAGATAGAACGTAGAACTACTTTATTGTGTCAAGTTTCAAGAAGCTAGCACAAACCGCTGTTTGATTTAGAGTTCTAACTGCATCTGTCCATATATTAGAAAACAGAGTGAAACCTATAATTTCTAACTGTTCCTGCAAACGATGCTACAACCTAGAAGAACAAAACTTGGGCATCCACGTTTGATTGGTGACTGATAATACTTGAAAGAATCATGAAGATTGGATGGAAAATATATGTTGAGATTTCAGGAGACGTAGTTTTTTGGAAGCTTAACAACGCCTTTCATTGAAAGTGTTTATTCGCCGGTCTCTGCTTAGGCTACATCAAGAGGAAACAAACCTTAGAGATAGAACATAGAACTACTTTATTGTGTCAAGTTTCAAGAAGCTAGCACAAACCATGTTTGATTTAGAGTTCCAACTGCATCTGTCAATATGAGAAAACAGAGTGAAAACTAAAAATTCAAACTGTTACTGCAAACGAATGCTTCAACCTATTAGAACGAAACTTGAACATCCACGTTTTATTGGTGTACTGCTCATTACTGGAAATTATCATGAAGGTCGGAAAAAAAAATATGTTGAGATTTCAGGAGACTGTACTATTTTGGCAGCCTAACAACGCCTTTCATTGAATGTGTCTTTCTTCAGTCTCTGCTTAGGTCTACATCCTGAGGAAGCAAAAAATAAAATAGAATGTAGAACTACTTTACTGTTTCAAGTTTCAAGAAGCTAACACAAACCGTGTTTGATTTAGAGTTCGAACTACATTTGTCAATATAGGAGAAAACAGAGTGAAACCTAACAATTCAAACTGTTACTCCAAAAGAATGCTTTCAATCTAGGAGAACTAAACTTTGGCATCCAAGTGGGATTGGTGTACTGATCATTACTTAAAAGTATCATGAAGATTGGATGAAAAAATATATGTTGAGATTTCAGGAGACTCTAGTGTGTTGGATGTTTGGCAACCCCTTTCAGTAAAAGTGTTATTCGCCAGTCCCAGCTTTAGGATACAAGAGGAAACAAACCTTAGATATAGAACGTAGAACTACTTTATTGTGTCAAGTTTCAAGAAGCTAGCACAAACCGTGTTTGATTTAGAGTCTAACTGCATCTGTCAGATATAGGAGGAAAACAGAGTGAAACCTATAATTTCTAACTGTTCCTGCAAACGAATGCTACAACCTAGAAGAACAAAACTTGGGCATCCACGTTTGATTGGTGTACTGATCAATACTTGAAAGAATCATGAAGATTGGATGAAAAAATATATGTTGAGATTTCAGGAGACGGTAGTTTCTTGGAAGCTTAACAACGCCTTTCATTGAAAGTGTTATTCGCTGGTCTCTGCTTAAGGCTACATCAAGAGGAAACAAACCTACAGATAGAACGTAGAACTACTTTATTGTGTCAAGTTTCAAGAAGCTAGCACAAACCATGTTTGATTTAGAGTTCGAACTGCATCTGTCAATATAGGAGAAAACAGAGTGAAAACTAAAATTCAAACTGTTACTGCAAACGAATGCTTCAACCTAGGAGAACGGAACTTGAACATCCACGTTTTATTGGTGTACTGCTCATTACTTGAAATTATCATGAAGGTCGGAGAAAAAAATATGTTGAGATTTCAGGAGCACTGTAGTATTTTGGCAGCCTAACAACGCCTTTCATTGAATGTGTCTTTCGCCAGTCTCTGCTTAGGTCTACATCCAGAGGAAACAAAAAATAAAAATAGAATGTAGAACTACTTTACTGTTTCAAGTTTCAAGAAGCTAGCACAAACCGTGTTTGATTTAGAGTTCGAACTACATTTGTCATTATAGGAGAAAACAGAGTGAAACCTAAAAATTCAAACTGTTACTCCAAAGAATGCTTCAATCTAGGAGAACTAAACTTTGGCATCCAAGTGGGATTGGTGTACTGATCATTACTTGAAAGCATCATGAAGATTGGATGAAAAAATATATGTTGAGATTTCAGGAGACTCTAGTGTGTTGGACGTTTGGCAACCCCTTTCAGTATAAGTGTTATTCGCCAGTCCCAGCTTTAGGATACAAGAGGAAACAAACCTTAGAGATAGAACGTAGAACTACTTTATTGTGTCAAGTTTCAAGAAGCTAGCACAAACGTGTTTGATTTAGAGGTCTAACTGCATCTGTCAATATAGGAGAAAACAGAGTGAAACCTATAATTTCTAACTGTTCCTGCAACGAATGCTACAACCTAGAAGAACAAAACTTGGGCATCCACGTTTGATTGGTGTACTGATCAATACTTGAAAGAATCATGAAGATTGGATGAAAAAATATATGTTGAGATTTCAGGAGACGGTAGTTTTTTGGAAGCTTAACAACGCCTTTCATTGAAAGTGTTATTCGCCGGTCTCTGCTTAAGGCTACATCAAGAGGAAACAAACCTTAGACATAGAACGTAGAACTACTTTATTGTGTCAAGTTTCAAGAAGCTAGCACAAACCATGTTTGATTTAGAGTTCGAACTGCATCTGTCAATATAGGAGAAAACAGAGTGAAAACTAAAAATTCAAACTGTTACGGCAAACGAATGCTTCATCTAGGAGAACGGAACTTGAACATCCACGTTTTATTGGTGTACTGCTCATTACTTGAAATGCTCATGAAGGTCGGAAAAAAAAAATATGTTGAGATTTCAGGAGCCTGTAGTATTTTGGCAGCCTAACAACGCCTTTCATTGAATGTGTCTTTCGTCAGTCTCTGCTTAGGTCTATATCGAGAGGAAACAAAAAATAAAAATAGAATGTAGAACTACTTTACTGTTTCAAGTTTCAAGAAGCTAGCACGAACCGTGTTTGATTTAGAGTTCGAACTACATTTGTCAATATAGGAGAAAACAGAGTGAAACCTAAAAATTCAAACTGTTACTCCAAAAGAATGCTTCATTCTAGGAGAACTAAACTTTGGCATCCAAGTGGGATTGGTGTACTGATCATTACTTGAAAGTATCATGAAGATTGGATGAAAAAATATATGTTGAGATTTCAGGAGACTCTAGTGTGTTGGAAGTTTGGCAACCCTTTCAGTATAAGTGTTATTCGCCAGTCCCAGCTTTAGGATACAAGAGGAAACAAACCTTAGAGATAGAACGTAGAACTACTTTATTGTTTCAAGTTTCAAGAAGCTAGCACAAACCGTGTTTGATTTAGAGTTCTAACTGCATCTGTCAATATAGGAGAAAACAGAGTGAAACCTATAATTTCTAACTGTTCCTGCAAACGAATGCTACAACCTAGAAGAACAAAACTTGGGCATCCACGTTTGATTGGTGTACTGATCAATACTTGAAAGAATAATGAACATTGGATGAAAAAATATATGTTGAGATTTCAGGAGACGGTAGTTTTTTGGAAGCTTAACAACGCCTTTCATTGAAAGTGTTATTCGCCGGTCTCTGCTTAAGGCTACACCAAGAGGAAACAAACCTTAGAGATAGAACGTAGACCTACTTTATTGTGTCAAGTTTCAAGAAGCTAGCACAAACCATGTTTGATTTAGAGTTCGAACTGCATCTGTCAATATAGAAGAAAACAGAGTGAAACCTATAATTTCTAAGTGTTCCTGCAAACGAATGCTACAACCTAGAGGAACAAAACTTGGGCATCCACGTTTGATTGGTGTACTGATCAATACTTGAAAGAATCATGAACATTGGATGAAAAAATATATGTTGAGATTTCAGGAGACCGTAGTTTTTTGGAAGCTTAACAACGCCTTTCATTGAAAGGGTTATTCGCCGGTCTCTGCTTAAGGCTACATCAAGAGGAAACAAACCTTAGAGATAGAACGTAGAACTACTTTATTGTGTCAAGTTTCAAGAAGCTAGCACAAACCATGTTTGATTTAGAGTTCGAACTGCATCTGTCAATATAGGAGAAAACAGAGTGAAAGCTAAAAATTCAAACTGTTACTGCAAACGAATGCTTCAACCTAGGAGAACGAAACTTGAACATCCACGTTTTATTGGTTTACTGCTCATTACTTTGAAATTATCATGAAGGTCGGAAAAAAAATATGTTGAGATTTCAGGAGACTGTAGTATTTGGCAGCCTAACAACGCCTTTCATTGAATGTGTCTTTCGTCAGTCTCTGCTTAGGTCTACATCCAGAGGAAACAAAAAATAAAAATAGAATGTAGAACTACTTTACTGTTTCACGTTTCAAGAAGCCAGCACAAACCGTGTTTGATTTAGAGTTCGAACTACATTTGTCAATATAGGAGAAAACAGAGTAAAACCTAAAAATTCAAACTGTTACTCCAAAAGAATGCTCAATCTAGGAGAACTAAACTTTGGCATCCAAGTGAGATTGGTGTACTGATCATTACTTGAAAGTATCATGAAGATTGGATGAAAAAATATATGTTGAGATTTCAGGAGACTCTAGTGTGTTGGAAGTTTGGCAACCCCTTTAAGTATAAGTGTTATTCGCCAGTCCCAGCTTTAGGATACAAGAGGAAACAAACCTTAGAGATAGAACGTAGAACTACTTTATTGTGTCAAGTTTCAAGAAGCTAGCACAAACCGTGTTTGATTTAGAGGTCTAACTGCATCTGTCAATATAGGAGAAAACAGAGTGAAACCTATAATTTCTAACTGTCCCTGCAAACGAATGCTACAACCTAGAAGAACAAAACTTGGGCATCCACGTTTGATTGGTGTACTGATCAATACTTGAAAGAATCATGAAGATTGGATGAAAAAATATATGTTGAGATTTCAGGAGACGGTAGTTTCTTGGAAGCTTAACAACGCCTTTCATTGAAAGTATTATTCGCCGTCTCTGCTTAAGGCTACATCAAGAGGAAACAAACCTTAGAGATAGAACGTAGAACTACTTTATTGTGTCAAGTTTCAAGAAGCTAGCACAAACCATGTTTGATTTAGAGTTCGAACTGCATCTGTCAATATAGGAGAAAACAGAGTGAAAACTAAAAATTCAAACTGTTACTGCAAACGAATGCTTCAACCTAGGAGAACGGAACTTGAACATCCACGTTTTATTGGTGTACTGCTCATTACTTGAAATTATCATGAAGGTCGGAAAAAAAATATGTTGAGATTTCAGGAGCCTGTAGTATTTTGGCAGCCTAACAACGCCTTTCATTGAATGGGACTTTCGTCAGTCTCTGCTTAGGTCTACATCAGAGGAAACAAAAATAAAATAGAATGTAGAACTTCTTTACTGTTTCAAGTTTCAAGAAGCTAGCACAATCCGTGTTTGTTTTAGAGTTCGAACTACATTTGTCAATATAGGAGAAAACAGAGTGAAACCTAAAAATTCAAACTGTAACTCCAAAAGAATGCTTCAATCTAGGAGAACTAAACTTTGGCATCCAAGTGGGATTGGTGTACTGATCATTACTTGAAAGTATCATGAAGATTGGATGAAAAAATATATGTTGAGATTTCAGGAGACTCTAGTGTGTTGGAAGTTTGGCAACCCCTTTCAGTATAAGTGTTATTCGCCAGTCCCAGCTTTAGGATACAAGAGGAAACAAACCTTAGAGATAGAACGTAGAACTACTTTATTGTGTCAAGTTTCAAGAAGCTAGCACAAACCGTGTTTGATTTAGAGTTCTAACTGCATCTGTCAATATAGGAGAAAACAGAGTGAAACCTATAATTTCTAACTGTTCCTGCAAACGAATGCTACAACCTAGAAGAACAAAACTTGGGCATCCACGTTTGATTGGTGTACTGATCAATACTTGAAAGAATCATGAAGATTCGATGAAAAAATATATGTTGAGATTTCAGGAGACGGTAGTTTCTTGGAAGCTTAACAACGCCTTTCATTGAAAGTGTTATTCGCCGGTCTCTGCTTAAGGCTACATCAAGAGGAAACAAACCTTAGAGATAGAACGTAGAACTACTTTATTGTGTCAAGTTTCAAGAAGCTAGCACAAACCATGTTTGATTTAGAGTTCGAACTGCATCTGTCAATATAGGAGAAAACAGAGTGAAAACTAAAAATTCAAACTGTTACTGCAAACGTTGCTTCAACCTAGGAGAACGGAACTTGAACATCCACGTTTTATTGGTGTACTGCTCATTACTTGAAATTATCATGAAGGTCGGAAAAAAAAATATGTTGAGATTTCAGGAGACTGTAGTATTTTGGCAGCCTAACAACGCCTTTCATTGAATGTGTCTTTCGTCAGTCTCTGCTTAGGTCTACATCCAGAGGAAACAAAAAATAAAAATAGAATGTAGAACTACTTTACTGTTTCAAGTTTCAAGAAGCTAGCACAAACCGTGTTTGATTTAGAGTTCGAACTACATTTGTCAATATAGGAGAAAACAGAGTAAAACCTAAAAATTCAAACTGTTACTCCAAAAGAATGCTTCAATCTAGGAGAACTAAACTTTGGCATCCAAGTGGGTTTGGTGTACTGATCATTACTTGAAGTATCATGAAGATTGGATGAAAAATATATGTTGAGATTTCAGGAGACTCTAGTGTGTTGGAAGTTTGGCAACCCCTTTCAGTATAAGTGTTATTCGCCAGTCCCAGCTTTAGGATACAAGAGGAAACAAACCTTAGAGATAGAACGTAGAACTACTTTATTGTGTCAAGTTTCAAGAAGCTAGCACAAACAGTGTTTGATTAGAGTTCTAACTGCATCTGTCAATATAGGAGAAAACAGAGTGAAACCTATAATTTCTAACTGTTCCTGCAAACGAATGCTACAACCTAGAAGAACAAAACTTGGGCATCCACGTTTGATTGGTGTACTGATCAATACTTGAAAGAATCATGAAGATTGGATGAAAAAATATATGTTGAGATTTCAGGAGACGGTAGTTTTTTGGAAGCTTAACAACGCCTTTCATTGAAAGTGTTATTCGCCGGTCTCTGCTTAAGGCTACATCAAGAGGAAACAAACCTTAGAGATAGAACGTAGAACTACTTTATTGTGTCAAGTTTCAAGAAGCTAGCACAAACCATGTTTGATTTAGAGTTCGAACTGCATCTGTCAATATAGGAGAAAACAGAGTGAAAACTAAAAATTCAAACTGTTACTGCAAACGAATGCTTCATCCTAGGAGAACGGAACTTGAACATCCACGTTTTATTGGTGTACTGCTCATTACTTGAAATGATCATGAAGGTCGGAAAAAAAAAATATGTTGAGATTTCAGGAGCCTGTAGTATTTTGGCAGCCTAACAACGCCTTTCATTGATTGTGTCTTTCGTCAGTCTCTGCTTAGGTCTACATCCAGAGGAAACAAAAAATAAAAATATAATGTAGAACTACTTTACTGTTTCA